>NW_027125250.1:132500-182500 GCF_033026475.1 Channa argus | reverse complement strand
CGTATGGCCCAACTAGTGTCTTGTGAGCAATAGTGAAGGCCTTGCCTTTCCACAAGAAACCGCTGATAGCGCTGCACAGCCCGGACAGTACATCGCCCGGCAGGTGACAGACCTGCATGGCATAGACCAGCCCCGGCACTATTATGGAGTTTATAATGACCACTCTTCCCTTCAGCCCAAGACCTCTCATCTTCCACAGCCCAAGCCTGGACCTACACCACGCGAGCCTCTCCTCCCAGGTTTTGCGGACGCTGACCAGCGGCTGAGGACAAATATATATCCCAAGTAGCTTGACCTCAGTCTCACCCCTTTTAAAATTCAGACCCACATCCCCTAGAGCAGACCCGGGCCCACAAATAAGGCTGGATTTCTCCCTATTAACTCGGGCTCCCGCCGCCTGCTCATATGCTTCAAGGTGCTTTAGCACCTGTTGTAAACTCTCACCATCCTTAACCATAATGCTTATATCATCCGCATACTGAGCTATTTTAAACTCATTACCTTTGGGAGATGTTATCCCCTTGATAAGCAGATCGGTTATAATGGATTGTGCAAGAGGCTCTGCTACAATTGCATATAGCATAGCAGACAGCGGACATCCCTGCCTCACTGATCTCTCTAGGGGGAAAGGATCTGTTAAGAGGCCGTTACATTTCACGACACTAGTAGCCCGGCTGTACAACAACTTCACCCGTTCTCGAAAAATTGGGCCGAACCCAAAAACCCCCAGACATCCAAAGAGAAACTCATGACTGACCCTGTCAAATGCCTTCTCCAAATCAACACTGAGGTATATGCCCCCTGTCATCATTAGGTTTTCAAAAGACAACTTTGTTGACAGGATGCAGTCAGCAATATCCCTCCCAGGAATACTGTAAGTCTGGGTAGGCCCAATTATCGAGCCGATCACTCCTTTGAGCCTAAAACCCAGTACCTTAGTCAGGATCTTATAGTCAGTGTTGAGCAGGCTAATTGGTCTATAGTTTGCTAGGTCAGATTTTTCCCCTTTGTTTTTATACACTAGAGTGATCACTCCCCTCAGGAAGGACTCTGCGCACCTGCCCTCCTCCTGTATGGCCAAAAAAAGTCTGCAGAGGACAGGGGCCAGCAGGTGACTGAAATGCTGATAGAATTCAGCTGAGAGACCGTCCGAACCTGGGCTCCTTGATGTATTCAGGGCTAAGATTGCCTCTTTCACTTCTTCCAACTGGATGTTTTCATCACACAAAGCCGCATCCTCGTGACTGAGGGAGCAGCTAATTTTCCCAAGTACTTGATTTAACTTTATCTGTGATATCTTTTGCCTACTAAATAAATTGGAATAGAAATCTTGCACGGTTTGTAAAATATCCACTGAATCAGTATGTGTGTTACCCTCCGAGTCCTTTATTTCAGAAATATATGTTTTGGTCTGTTTCCTCTTTTCCAAACCCAGAAAAAATGCAGTACAGCGCTCACCTTTCAACATATGCTGCGCTTTGCTGCGGATCATTGCACCCCTGCATTTTCTCTCATCAAGGTGTCTCAACTGCTCCCTCAGCACAAGATACGTCTCCAACGGATGTCCACACCCAGCCTCAACCAACTCAAGCTCCTTTTTCAGGCGGTCCCTCAGCTCATCCTCCTCTCTTTTCTCTCTTTGTCTTTTCTCTCTGCTCAATGCGATGCAGCGCTTCTTGATTTTTAACTTAGTGCGCTCCCACCACTCAATGATGTCAACCACAAACTCACTTTGATCACATAGAGCAGAGAGAAAAGACTCCATTTTTGCTCTAAAAAATCCATCCTCTAAGAGGCTTGAATTAAAGCACCACAAGCCCCCATTCCTCTGCACCCTGCCCTCCCCTAGAGCCACTCTCAGAGAGGCATGATCACTCCAAGTGCAAAACTCATATTTACAGTTATTTAAAACCTTAACCAAACCTGACGCTAGCAAGCACAAATCTATTCTAGATTGTTTCAGCCTGCCCAACACCACTTGCCTGCGCGAATACGCACGGGTACCGGGGTTCAGTACTCTCCATGCATCCATCAAGTCACACTCTTCCATCCATTCAAACACAGCCGACCTACTAGTGTCATTCTTAAATTTATTGTTGACACCCACATCTATCCTAGCCAGTGTCACATTCCAGTCCCCTATCACCACCGAGCGATCATCTGTCCATCTTTTACAGCGCCTGAAAAAAACCCTCCTCTCTCCTTCACTATTTGGCCCATATAAATTCACAATTCTATATCTCTGACTCTGTTCAATTACATCAATCACCAGTAGCCTTCCCTGATCATCCTTAGCAATTTGCACGACACTCTCAAACAATCCAGGTTTTACAAAGATTGCTACCCCTGCAGTTTTGTCTGGGGAGAGAGAATAAAACAGATCCCCTCTCCAAAAGCACTTTATGCTTTTTATTATCTCAGAGGTCCACCTGCATTCCTGGACGCACAGGATGTCACACAGCATTTTCCCGCAAAGCTGTTCAATTCTCTCAATGTTTTTAAGACCATTCAAATTTTGAGAGAGAAGCAGCATTCCCAGAAAAAAAACTAAAATCGGCCCTGTCATTTTTTGGCATATTTCTTACCTTTATTTCTATACCCTCCCTCAGTTCCACTTGGCTTACCCTGCTGTGCCCTCTTCCTGACCTGTTTTACCCATTGGACATCCATCTCTAAATCTGAGTCCACGCTAGTAGCCTGGGGAGCCAGCAGGGCTACATCAGAAGTGGGTATTCGAGTGGTGGACTCTATTTCATTTCGAGAGTGAGGCTCATTCGGCTCAGGCCGGGGTGAGCCTAGCCAGCCCCCTTCAGGGCGACTCGCCGCATCCCCGCTCCAGTCCGCCAGCACATGATCCATACTGGATCCTAGCTCATCGACACCCTCATTTCTTATGCCCTCTTGCACCAACAAGTCAGCACTCTGTGACACCACCTCATCTCCAAGCTCATTCTCACTCTCTGTCTCGCTACCCAGGGCTGGCTCCTGTGCAGGCCTGACATTACTCCTCTCATCATCAGAGATGGAGTCCCGGTTTACCACCCCTTCCCCTTCACCTGCATTATGGCAATTACATTGCTCCGCTGGGGCATGGCACGCAACACACCTGTGCGCCCAGGCATCACACTCACGTGCATAATGACCCTGTTTATTGCATTGCATGTGAAAGCATGTGAAATCTGGGCAATCTCTAACTATATGCCCAGGCTGTAAACACATCCTACACACCTTAACCTGATTATTATGAATAACTCTGAAGTATTCTGGCCCTGTGGCCGTCATAAATTTTGAGGAATATGGTAATGACTGCACAGTTTCATTAAATTTAACTTTTACATATCTTGTTCCGTCCGCCACGTCAGTCCCAGGCCACAACCGTCTTTTAATAGGAGAGATTGCTCTCACTCCCCACACATCCAGTTTTTCTAAAATGTCCTCATCCGCAATATAGGCAGGCAAATTCAAAAATGACACCACCAATTCATCGATAACTAAAGTTTTTACCATCACCACTGCTCTACCCACTTTAAATCCATCTAAGAGTCTTTTCTTTCCAGCTTCGCTCTTGACCGTCACCTCATATTTATTCGGCCCCGTCTCCCGCAATGCAACGATGCCTCCACACACATCACGCATTGCTCTCAGCAGTTCCATTGTCTTAACTTTCTCTTCTCCCACCACCTCAGCCAATACAGTCAAGTCCCTATCATACCGCATTTCTTTCCGTGTCTCTGTCGCTCCACCCGGCTCCGAACGCGTGCTTACCCGTTCTCCCTGTTGTCTCTCATCTGCCGCCAAACAGTCATTCTCCATTCTCCGTCCAGGCCGCTCCTTTGCAATCTCCATTCTTTTCTCAATCTGCTTGACACCCTTATTCAGCGACTTCCTCGTCTCCTCCGCCAGCTCCAGCTCATTCCCTCTCAACGCGCTTTCCCCATAGACGCCACTTTTCTCCGTTTCCATTCTTCTCCTTCCGCTCTTGATGGATGAAATGTGCAAACTCGTCATCAGCCTATCTCTTTATCAGTTCATTGCTACCCTTGCCATCAGTGATTGATGCGTGAAGTATGGGATGTCTCAGGCAAAAAAGAGCTTGTTGATTAAGCCACTACACATCTATCAGCTGGTATTGGTGTTCTTCTGCCCTTTGCTGGGAAGACATCAATTCATAGAGCTTTAACATATGCATTCATTTTTTCAGCAAACTCCAGAAAAAGAGTTCTTAGAGTAACCAGTATCCAATTATTGCATTACATTAATTGAACCACGTCATTTGGTAGAGTACTAGAGTCATTGAATGGAGCACAACAGAAAGAACTGTTGCCAAAGTTGCCTGCATTTATTGCACATTAAATCCTGAGACCAGCAACACAGCTCAAAGGACGAGCTGGTTTTATTCGTCCTACACTATAACAGGTCCCACCGTAATTTGAACTCAGATCGCTGGATTCACAGTCCAGAGTGCTTACCTATACACCAGGGAATCTCCAGATGCTGCCAAATGAAGAATATGCGCACTGGAAATGTGAACAGTGTTACACAGACAACAATTGTAACAGTCTGTGGTTTTACTGAGCAGTCCTGAACACTCTGATGCTTGACAGGGGTTTCAAGGCTTATTGCATTTCACAGGGAGATATTTCAACTACTAGCCCTTATGACTCTGTTTGGGGTGAAACACAAAAATAGGGAAGCACTTGAAAACGAGGGGTAGGGTTATAAATTAGGAATTTGGGATTGTGTCTGGGATCGCACCTTATGCCCAAAATGTGTTTTTAGCATTATCTGAATGAGATCCGCAAGGATATTTACTTAAGAGTGTGTCTATCGTAAACCATTGTGCAACCTTTGCCTCATCTCTCTCCCTGTATTAGTTCTTTAAACACTTGCCATGAGTGTTGATTGCACAAAGTACTCTATGTCTCTGGAACAAGATGAGCTCGTTGACAATGCCACTGTGTGTCTCCCAGTTGGTGGAGTAACTGAGTCACTCATTGGGGCAAAAAAACCTACAACTAGCCAGCGGTAGGTTCCACCGAGATTTGAACTCGGATCACTGGATTCAAAGTCCAGAGTGCTCACCATTACACCATGGAACCATTTCACATTGTTAGGCTACTTTTGTTGAGCAGTTCCTTCCAGACGATTTGATTCATTTCAGTATTGTGTGCATATTGACAACTTGGAGATTGGGTGATCATGTAGCAAACTATAAAATTGTCAATACAAGGAAGTTTGGGTACATCTAAGCACTGTGTCACTCTTATCTCTGTGTGTGATGTTCATTGCATCTATCCAGATGAACTGTAACTTGTATAACATCAAAGTCTATGAATTCATCCAGGTAAGCAACATTGGAGAATAGGTGGTTCCCCACCTTTGACTACTGTGGGAGAATGTGTTTTCCAAGTGTCAGCTGTTGTCCATAAAATCCAACATTAGTCAGAAGTGGGATTCAAACCCACACCTCCAGGAGAGACTGTGACCTGAACGCAGCGCCTTAGACCGCTCGGCCATCCTGACAACGGAAGGTGGCGTTGTTTGGTACTCCAAAGAAATCCGAAAAGACAGCGTTTATTTTATGCGTAATTATTGTGAATCAAATGTGCAAACTCGTCATCAGCCTATCTCTTTATCAGTTCATTCCTACCCTGGCCATCAGTGATTGATGCGTGAAGTATGGGATGTCTCAGGCAAAAATGAGCTTGTTGATTAAGCCACTACACATCTGTCAGCTGGTATTGGTGTTCTTCTGCCCTTTGCTGGGAAGACATCAATTCATGGAGCTTTACCAGATGCATTCATTTTTTCAGCAAACTCCAGAAAAAGAGTTCTTAGAGTAACCAGTATCCAATTATTGCATTACATTAATTGAACCCCGTCATTTGATAGAGTACTAGAGTCATTGAATGGAGCACAACAGAAAGAACTGTTGCCAAAGTTGCCTGCATTTATTGCACATCAAATCCTGAGACCAGCAACACAGCTCAAAGGACGAGCTGGTTTTATTCGTTCTACACTATAACAGGTCCCAACGTGATTTGAACTCAGATCGCTGGATTCACAGTCCAGAGTGCTTACCTATACACCAGGGAATCTCCAGATGCTGCCAAATGAAGAATGTGTGCACTGGAAATGTGAACAGTGTTACACAGACAACAGTTTTAACAGTCTGTGGTTTTACTGAGCACTCCCGAACACTCAGATGCTTGACAGGGGTTTTAAGGCTTATTGCATTTCACAGGGAGATATTTCAACTACTAGACCTTATGACTCTGTTGGGGGTGAAACACAAAAATAGGGAAGCACTTGAAAACAAGGGGTAGGGTTATAAATTAGGAATTTGGGATTGTGTCTGGGATCGCACTTCATGCCCAAAATGTGTTTTTAACATTATCTGAATGAGATCCGCAAGGATATTTACTTAAGAGTGTGTCTATCGTAAACCATTGTGCAACCTTTGCCTCATCTCTCTCCCTGTATTAGTTCTTTAAACACTTGCCATGCGTGTTGATTGCACAAAGTACTCTATGTCTCTGGAACAAGATGAGCTCGTTGACAATACCACTGTGTGTCTCCCAGTTGGTGGAGTAACTGAGTCACTCATTGGGGCAAAAAAACCTACAACTAGCCAGCGGTAGGTTCCACCGAGATTTGACCTCGGATCACTGGCTTCAAAGTCCAGAGTGCTCACCATTACACCATGGAACCATTTCACTTTGTTAGGCTACTTTTGTTGAACAGTTTCTTCCAGACGATTTGATTCATTTCATTATTGCGTGCATATTGACAACTTGGAGATTGGGTGATCATGTAGCAAACTATAAAATTGTCAATACAAGGAAGTTTGGGTACATCTAAGCACTGTGTCACTCTCATCTCTGTATGTGATGTTCATTGCATCTATCCAGAAGAACTGTAACTTGTATAACATCAAAGTCTATGAATTCATCCAGGTAAGCAGCATTGGAGAATAGGTGGTTCCCCACCTTTGACTAATGTGGGAGAATGTGTTTTCCAAGTGTCAGCTGTTGTCCATAAAAACCAACATTTGTCAGAAGTGGGATTCAAACCCACGCCTCCAGGAGAGACTGCGACCTGAACGCAGCGCCTTAGACCGCTCGGCCATCCTGACAACAGAAGGTGGGGTTGTTTGGTACTCCAAAGAAATCCGAAAAGACAGCGTTTAGCTTATGCGTAATTATTGTGAATCAAATGTGCAAACTCGTCATCAGCCTATATCTTTATCAGTTCATTGCTACCCTGGCCATCAGTGATTGATGCGTGAAGTATGGGATGTCTCAGGCAAAAAAGAGCTTGTTGATTAAGCCACTACACATCTATCAGCTGGTATTGGTGTTCTTCTGCCCTTTGCTGGGAAGACATCAATTCATGGAGCTTTAACATATGCATTCATTTTTTCAGCAAACTCCAGAAAAAGAGTTCTTAGAGTAACCAGTATCCAATTATTGCATTACATTAATTGAACCACGTCATTTGGTAGAGTACTAGAGTCATTGAATGGAGCACAACAGAAAGAACTGTTGCCAAAGTTGCCTGCATTTATTGCACATTAAATCCTGAGACCAGCAACACAGCTCAAAGGACGAGCTGGTTTTATTCGTCCTACACTATAACAGGTCCCACCGTAATTTGAACTCAGATCGCTGGATTCACAGTCCAGAGTGCTTACCTATACACCAGGGAATCTCCAGATGCTGCCAAATGAAGAATATGCGCACTGGAAATGTGAACAGTGTTACACAGACAACAGTTGTAACAGTCTGTGGTTTTACTGAGCAGTCCTGAACACTCTGATGCTTGACAGGGGTTTTAAGGCTTATTGCATTTCACAGGGAGATATTTCAACTACTAGCCCTTATGACTCTGTTTGGGGTGAAACACAAAAATAGGGAAGCACTTGAAAACGAGGGGTAGGGTTATAAATTAGGAATTTGGGATTGTGTCTGGGATCGCACTTCATGCCCAAAATGTGTTTTTAGCATTATCTGAATGAGATCCGCAAGGATATTTACTTAAGAGTGTGTCTATCGTAAACCATTGTGCAACTTTTGCCTCATCTCTCTCCCTGTATTAGTTCTTTAAACACTTGCCATGAGTGTTGATTGCACAAAGTACTCTATGTCTCTGGAACAAGATGAGCTCGTTGACAATGCCACTGTGTGTCTCCCAGTTGGTGGAGTAACTGAGTCACTCATTGGGGCAAAAAAACCTACAACTAGCCAGCAGTAGGTTCCACCGAGATTTGAACTCCGATCACTGGATTCAAAGTCCAGAGTGCTCACCATTACACCATGGAACCATTTCACATTGTTAGGCTACTTTTGTTGAACAGTTTCTTCCAGACGATTTGATTCATTTCATTATTGTGTGCATATTGACAACTTGGAGATTGGGTGATCATGTAGCAAACTATAAAGTTGTCAATACAAGGAAGTTTGGGTACATCTAAGCACTGTGTCACTCTTACCTCTGTGTGTGATGTTCATTGCATCTATCCAGATGAACTGTAACTTGTATAACATCAAAGTCTATGAATTCATCCAGGTAAGCAGCATTGGAGAATAGGTGGTTCCCCACCTTTGACTAATGTGGGAGAATGTGTTTTCCAAGTGTCAGCTGTTGTCCCTAAAATCCAACATTTGTCAGAAGTGGGGTTCGAACCCTCGCCTCCAGGAGAGACTGCGATCTGAACGCAGCGCCTTAGACCGCTCGGCCATCCTGACAACAGAACAGGCTTGGTTTGGTACTCCAAAAAAAAATGCGCAAAGACAGCATTTAGATTAGGCGTAATTATTGTAAATCAAATGTGCAAACTCGTCATCAGCCTACCTCTTTATCGGTTTATTGCTACCCTGGCCATCAGTGATGGATGCGTGAAGTATGGTATGTCTCAGGCAAAAAAGAGCTTGTTGATTAAGCCACTACACACCTGTCAGCTGGTATTGGTGTTCTTCTGCCCTTTACTGGCAAGACATCAATTCATAGAGCTTTAACATATACATTCAGTTTTTCAGCAAACTCCAGAAAAGGTAACCAGTATCCAAATATTGCATTATATTAATTGAACCACGTCATTTGGTAGAGTACTAGAGTCAATGAATGGAGCATAAGAGAAAGAACTGTTGCCAAAGTTGCCTGCATTTATTGCACATTAAAACCTGAGAACAGCAAGCCAGCTTAAAGGTCCAGCTGGTTTTATTCATTCTACACTATAACAGGTCCCATCGTGATTTGAACTCAGATTGCTGGATTCATAGTCCAGAGTGCTTACCTATACACCAGGGAATCTCCAGATGCTGCCAAATGAAGCAAGTGTGCACTGGAAAAGTGAACAGTGTTACACAGACACTATTTTTAATATATTTCAAATACTAACCCTTATGACAAAAATAAGGAAGCACTTGAAAACTAGGGTAGGGTTATAAAAGAGGAATTGGGGATTGTGTCTGGGATCGCACTTCATGCCCAAACTTGAATGGAATGCCCAAAATGTGTTTTTAGCATTATGTGACAGAGATCAGCAAGGATACTTAGCTAAGAGTGTGTTTATTTTAAACCATCGTGCAGGCTTGGCCTCATTTCTGTGCCGGTTTCAGTTTTTTTAGACTTGTCATGAGTGTTTAGTGCACATAGTATTCTGTTTCTGGAACAAGATGAGCTCCATGACAATGCCACTGTGAGTCTCCCAGTTGGTGGAGTAACCGAGTCAATCATTGCATCGAGAAAAGCTACAAGCTGCCAACAGTAGGTCCCACCGAGATTTGAACTCGGATCGCTGGATTCAGAGTCCAGAGTGCTCACCATTACACCATGGAACCTTTCCACATTGCTAGCTTTATGTTGTTGAACAGGTTCTTCCACACAATTTGATTCATTTCATTATTGTCTCCAACTTGACAACTTGGAGATTTGGCTGATCATGTAGCAAACTAAAAAAATGTCAATACGAGGCGGTTTGGGTACATCTAAGCACTGTGTCACTTTTATCTCAGTGTGTGATGTTCATTGCATCTATCCAGATGCACTGTAACTTGTATAACATGAAAATCTATGGATTTGGCCAATAGAGTCAGTCTCAAATAGACTCTCATTAGTGATTATAGGGCATAGATGAAAGACTACCTTTGATACGTAAGTAGAGGGGTGCCAAAGCCATGCTCCTTGAGCTCCACAGCCCTGCTTGCTTGTCAGCTATCCGTGCTTTACCCACTGCTCCTGCACTTTCTGTCTGATTGAACACACCTTATCCAGGTAAGCAGTCTTGGAGAATAAGTGGTTCCCCACCTCTGACGAATGTGGAAGAATGGATCCAATGTGTTTTCCAAGTGTCAGCTGTGGTCCCTAAAATCCAACATTTGTCAGAAGTGGGATTCGAACCCACGCCCCCAGGAGAGACTGCGACCTAAACGCAGCGCCTTAGACCGCTCGGCCATCCTGACAACAGAAGGGGGGGTTGTTTGGTACTCCAAAGAAATCCGAAAAGACAGCGTTTAGATTATGCGTAATTATTGTGAATCAAATGTGCAAACTCGTCATCAGCCTATCTCTTTATCAGTTCATTGCTACCCTGGCCATCAGTGATTGATGCGTGAAGTATGGGATGTCTCAGGCAAAAAAGAGCTTGTTGATTAAGCCACTACACATCTATCAGCTGGTATTGGTGTTCTTTTGCCCTTTGCTGGGAAGACATCAATTCATGGAGCTTTAACATATGCATTCATTTTTTCAGCAAACTCCAGAAAAAGAGTTCTTAGAGTAACCAGTATCCAATTATCGCATTACATTAATTGAACCCCTTAATTTGATAGAGTACTAGAGTCATTGAATGGAGCACAACAGAAAGAACTGTTGCCAAAGTTGCCTGCATTTATTGCACATTAAATCCTGAGACCAGCAACACAGCTCAAAGGACGAGCTGGTTTTATTCGTCCTACACTATAACAGGTCCCACCGTAATTTGAACTCAGATTGCTGGATTCACAGTCCAGAGTGCTTACCTATACACCAGGGAATCTCCAGATGCTGCCAAATGAAGAATATGCACACTGGAAATGTGAACAGTGTTACACAGACAACAGTTGTAACAGTCTGTGGTTTTACTGAGCAGTCCTGAACACTCTGATGCTTGACAGGGGTTTCAAGGCTTATTGCATTTCACAGGGAGATATTTCAACTACTAGCCCTTATGACTCTGTTTGGGGTGAAACACAAAAATAGGGAAGCACTTGAAAACGAGGGGTAGGGTTATAAATTAGGAATTTGGGATTGTGTCTGGGATCGCACTTCATGCCCAAAATGTGTTTTTAGCATTATCTGAATGAGATAATATTTACTTAAGAGTGTGTCTATCGTAAACCATTGTGCAACCTTTGCCTCATCTCTCTCCCTGTATTAGTTCTTTAAACACTTGCCATGAGTGTTGATTGCACAAAGTACTCTATGTCTCTGGAACAAGATGAGCTCGTTGACAATGCCACTGTGTGTCTCCCAGTTGGTGGAGTAACTGAGTCACTCATTGGGGCAAAAAAACCTACAACTAGCCAGCGGTAGGTTCCACTGAGATTTGAACTCGGATCACCGGATTCAAAGTCCAGAGTGCTCACCATTACACCATGGAACCATTTCACATTGTTAGGCTACTTTTGTTGAACAGTTTCTTCCAGACGATTTGATCCATTTCATTATTGTGTGCATATTGACAACTTGGAGATTGGGTGATCATGTAGCAAACTATAAAGTTGTCAATACAAGGAAGTTTGGGTACATCTAAGCACTGTGTCACTCTTACCTCTGTGTGTGATGTTCATTGCATCTATCCAGATGAACTGTAATTTGTATAACATTAAAGTCTATGAATTCCTCCAGGTAAGCAGCATTGGAGAATAGGTGGTTCCCCACCTTTGACTAATGTGGGAGAATGTGTTTTCCAAGTGTCAGCTGTTGTCCCTAAAATCCAACATTTGTCAGAAGTGGGGTTCGAACCCACGCCTCCAGGAGAGACTGCGACCTGAACGCAGCGCCTTAGACCGCTCGGCCATCCTGACAACAGAAGTGGGGGTTGTTTGGTACTCCAAAGAAATCCGAAAAGACAGCGTTTAGATTATGCGTAATTATTGTGAATCAAATGTGCAAACTCGTCATCAGCCTATCTCTTTATCAGTTTATTGCTACCCTGGCCATCAGTGATTGATGCGTGAAGTATGGGATGTCTCAGGCAAAAAAGAGCTTGTTGATTAAGCCACTACACATCTATCAGCTGGTATTGGTGTTCTTTTGCCCTTTGCTGGGAAGACATCAATTCATGGAGCTTTAACATATGCATTCATTTTTTCAGCAAACTCCAGAAAAAGAGTTCTTAGAGTAACCAGTATCCAATTATTGCATTACATTAATTGAACCCCGTAATTTGATAGAGTACTAGAGTCATTGAATGGAGCACAACAGATAGAACTGTTGCCAAAGTTGCCTGCATTTATTGCACATTAAATCCTAAGACCAGCAACACAGCTCAAAGGACAAGCTGGTTTTATTCGTTCCAAACTATAACAGGTCCCACCGTGATTTGAACTCAGATCGCTGGATTCACAGTCCAGAGTGCTTACCTATACACCAGGGCATCTCCAGATGCTGCCAAATGAAGAATGTGTGCACTGGAAATGTGAACAGTGTTACACAGACAACAGTTTTAACAGTCTGTGGTTTTACTAAGCAGTCCTGAACACTCTGATGCTTGACAGGGGTTTCAAGGCTTATTGCATTTCACAGGGAGATATTTCAACTACTAGACCTTATGACTCTGTTTGGGGTGAAACACAAAAATAGGGAAGCACTTGAAAACGAGGGGTAGGGTTATAAATTAGGAATTTGGGATTGTGTCTGGGATCGCACTTCATGCCCAAAATGTGTTTTTAGCATTATCTGAATGAGATCCGCAAGGATATTTACTTAAGAGTGTGTCTATCGTAAACCATTGTGCAACCTTTGCCTCATCTCTCTCCCTGTATTAGTTCTTTAAACACTTGCCATGAGTGTTGATTGCACAAAGTACTCTATGTCTCTGGAACAAGATGAGCTCGTTGACAATGCCACTGTGTGTCTCCCAGTTGGTGGAGTAACTGAGTCACTCATTGGGGCAAAAAAACCTACAACTAGCCAGCGGTAGGTTCCACCGAGATTTGAACTCGGATCACTGGATTCAAAGTCCAGAGTGCTCCCCATTACAACATGGAACCATTTCACATTGTTAGGCTACTTTTGTTGAACAGTTTCTTCCAGACGATTTGATTCATTTCATTATTGTGTGCATATTGACAACTTGGAGATTAGGTGATCATGTAGCAAACTATAAAGTTGTCAATACAAGGAAATTTGGGTACATCTAAGCACTGTGTCACTCTTACCTCTGTGTGTGATGTTCATTGCATCTATCCAGATGAACTGTAACTTGTATAACATCAAAGTCTATGAATTCATCCAGATAAGCAGCATTGGAGAATAGGTGGTTCCCCACCTTTGACTAATGTGGGAGAATGTGTTTTCCAAGTGTCAGCTGTTGTCCCTAAAATCCAACATTTGTCAGAAGTGGGATTTGAACTCACGCCTCCAGGAGAGACTGCGACCTGAACGCAGCGCCTTAGACCGCTCGGCCATCCTGACAACAGAAGGCGGGGGTTGTTTGGTACTCCAAAGAAATCCGAAAAGACAGCGTTTAGATTATGCGTAATTATTGTGAATCAAATGTGCAAACTCGTCATCAGCCTATCTCTTTATCAGTTCATTGCGACCCTGGTCATCAGTGATTGATGCGTGAAGTATGGGATGTCTCAGGCAAAAAAGAGCTTGTTGAGTAAGCCACTACACATCTGTCAGCTGGTATTGGTGTTCTTCTGCCCTTTGCTGGGAAGACATCAATTCATGGAGCTTTAACATATGCATTCATTTTTTCAGCAAACTCCAGAAAAAGAGTTCTTAGAGTAACCAGTATCAAATTATTGCATTCCATTAATTGAACCCCGTAATTTGATAGAGTACTAGAGTCATTGAATGGAGCACAACAGAAAGAACTGTTGCCAAAGTTGCCTGCATTTATTGCACATTAAATCCTGAGACCAGCAACACAGCTCAAAGGACGAGCTGGTTTTATTCGTCCTACACTATAACAGGTCCCACCGTAATTTGAACTCAGATTGCTGGATTCACAGTCCAGAGTGCTTACCTATACACCAGGGAATCTCCAGATGCTGCCAAATGAAGAATATGCACACTGGAAATGTGAACAGTGTTACACAGACAACAGTTGTAACAGTCTGTGGTTTTACTGAGCAGTCCTGAACACTCTGATGCTTGACAGGGGTTTCAAGGCTTATTGCATTTCACAGGGAGATATTTCAACTACTAGCCCTTATGACTCTGTTTGGGGTGAAACACAAAAATAGGGAAGCACTTGAAAACGAGGGGTAGGGTTATAAATTAGGAATTTGGGATTGTGTCTGGGATCGCACTTCATGCCCAAAATGTGTTTTTAGCATTATCTGAATGAGATCCGCAAGGATATTTACTTAAGAGTGTGTCTATCGTAAACCATTGTGCAATCTTTGCCTCATCTCTCTCCCTGTATTAGTTCTTTAAACACTTGCCATGAGTGTTGATTGCACAAAGTACTCTATGTCTCTGGAACAAGATGAGCTCGTTGACAATGCCACTGTGTGTCTCCCAGTTGGTGGAGTAACTGAGTCACTCATTGGGGCAAAAAAACCTACAACTAGCCAGCGGTAGGTTCCACCAAGATTTGAACTCGGATCACCGGATTCAAAGTCCAGAGTGCTCACCATTACACCATGGAACCATTTCACATTGTTAGGCTACTTTTGTTGAACAGTTTCTTCCAGACGATTTGATTCATTTCATTATTGTGTGCATATTGACAACTTGGAGATTGGGTGATCATGTAGCAAACTATAAAGTTGTCAATACAAGGAAGTTTGGGTACATCTAAGCACTGTGTCACTCTTACCTCTGTGTGTGATGTTCATTGCATCTATCCAGATGAACTGTAATTTGTATAACATCAAAGTCTATGAATTCCTCCAGGTAAGCAGCATTGGAGAATAGGTGGTTCCCCACCTTTGACTAATGTGGGAGAATGTGTTTTCCAAGTGTCAGCTGTTGTCCCTAAAATCCAACATTTGTCAGAAGTGGGGTTCGAACCCACGCCTCCAGGAGAGACTGCGACCTGAACGCAGCGCCTTAGACCGCTCGGCCATCCTGACAACAGAAGTGGGGGTTGTTTGGTACTCCAAAGAAATCCGAAAAGACAGCGTTTAGATTATGCGTAATTATTGTGAATCAAATGTGCAAACTCGTCATCAGCCTATCTCTTTATCAGTTTATTGCTACCCTGGCCATCAGTGATTGATGCGTGAAGTATGGGATGTCTCAGGCAAAAAAGAGCTTGTTGATTAAGCCACTACACATCTATCAGCTGGTATTGGTGTTCTTTTGCCCTTTGCTGGGAAGACATCAATTCATGGAGCTTTAACATATGCATTCATTTTTTCAGCAAACTCCAGAAAAAGAGTTCTTAGAGTAACCAGTATCCAATTATTGCATTACATTAATTGAACCCCGTAATTTGATAGAATACAAGAGTCATTGAATGGAGCACAACAGAAAGAACTGTTGCCAAAGTTGCCTGCATTTATTGCACATTAAATCCTAAGACCAGCAACACAGCTCAAAGGACAAGCTGGTTTTATTCGTTCCAAACTATAACAGGTCCCACCGTGATTTGAACTCAGATCGCTGGATTCACAGTCCAGAGTGCTTACCTATACACCAGGGCATCTCCAGATGCTGCCAAATGAAGAATGTGTGCACTGGAAATGTGAACAGTGTTACACAGACAACAGTTTTAACAGTCTGTGGTTTTACTAAGCAGTCCTGAACACTCTGATGCTTGACAGGGGTTTCAAGGCTTATTGCATTTCACAGGGAGATATTTCAACTACTAGACCTTATGACTCTGTTTGGGGTGAAACACAAAAATAGGGAAGCACTTGAAAACGAGGGGTAGGGTTATAAATTAGGAATTTGGGATTGTGTCTGGGATCGCACTTCATGCCCAAAATGTGTTTTTAGCATTATCTGAATGAGATCCGCAAGGATATTTACTTAAGAGTGTGTCTATCGTAAACCATTGTGCAACCTTTGCCTCATCTCTCTCCCTGTATTAGTTCTTTAAACACTTGCCATGAGTGTTGATTGCACAAAGTACTCTATGTCTCTGGAACAAGATGAGCTCGTTGACAATGCCACTGTGTGTCTCCCAGTTGGTGGAGTAACTGAGTCACTCATTGGGGCAAAAAAACCTACAACTAGCCAGCGGTAGGTTCCACCGAGATTTGAACTCAGATCACTGGATTCAAAGTCCAGAGTGCTCCCCATTACACCATGGAACCATTTCACATTGTTAAGCTACTTTTGTTGAACAGTTTCTTCCAGACGATTTGATTAATTTCATTATTGTGTGCATATTGACAACTTGGAGATTGGGTGATCATGTAGCAAACTATAAAATTGTCAATACAAGAAAGTTTGGGTACATCTAAGCACTGTGTCACTCTTACCTCTGTGTGTGATGTTCATTGCATCTATCCAGATGAACTGTAAATTGTATAACATCAAAGTCTATGAATTCATCCAGGTAATCAGCATTGGAGAATAGGTGGTTCCCCACCTTTGACTAATGTGGGAGAATGTGTTTTCCAAGTGTCAGCTGTTGTCCCTAAAATCCAACATTTGTCAGAAGTGGGGTTCGAACCCACGCCTCCAGGAGAGACTGCGACCTGAACGCAGCGCCTTAGACCGCTCGGCCATCCTGACAACAGAAGGGGGGGGGGTTGTTTGGTACTCCAAAGAAATCCGAAAAGACAGCGTTTAGATTATGCGTAATTATTGTGAATCAAATGTGCAAACTCGTCATCAGCCTATCTCTTTATCCGTTCATTGCGACCCTGGCCATCAGTGATTGATGCGTGAAGTATGGGATGTCTCAGGCAAAAAAGAGCTTGTTGAGTAAGCCAATACACATCTGTCAGCTGGTATTGGTGTTCTTCTGCCCTTTGCTGGGAAGACATCAATTCATGGAGCTTTAACATATGCATTAATTTTTTCAGCAAACTCCAGAAAAAGAGTTCTTAGAGTAACCAGTATCCAATTATTGCATTACATTAATTGAACCCCGTAATTTGATAGAATACAAGAGTCATTGAATGGAGCACAACAGAAAGAACTGTTGCCAAAGTTGCCTGCATTTATTGCACATTAAATCCTGAGACCAGCAACACAGCTCAAAGGACGAGCTGGTTTTATTCGTTCTACACTATAACAGGTCCCACCGTGATTTGAACTCAGATCGCTGGATTCACAGTCCAGAGTGCTTACCTATACACCAGGGAATCTCCAGATGCTGCCAAATGAAGAATGTGTGCACTGGAAATGTGAACAGTGTTACACAGACAACAGTTTTAACAGTCTGTGGTTTTACTGAGCAGTCCTGAACACTCTGATGCTTGACTGGGGTTTCAAGGCTTATTGCATTTCACAGGGAGATATTTCAACTACTAGACCTTATGACTCTGTTTGGTGTGAAACACAAAAATAGGGAAGCACTTGAAAACGAGGGGTAGGGTTATAAATTAGGAATTTGGGATTGTGTCTGGGATCGCACTTCATGCCCAAAATGTGTTTTTAGCATTATCTGAATGAGATCCGCAAGGATATTTACTTAAGAGTGTGTCTATCGTAAACCATTGTGCAACCTTTGCCTCATCTCTCTCCCTGTATTAGTTCTTTAAACACTTGCCATGAGTGTTGATTGCACAAAGTACTCTATGTCTCTGGAACAAGATGAGCTCGTTGACAATGCCACTGTGTGTCTCCCAGTTGGTGGAGTAACTGAGTCACTCATTGGGGCAAAAAAACCTACAACTAGCCAGCGGTAGGTTCCACCGAGATTTGAACTCGGATCACCGGATTCAAAGTCCAGAGTGCTCACCATTACACCATGGAACCATTTCACATTGTTAGGCTACTTTTGTTGAACAGTTTCTTCCAGACGATTTGATTCATTTCATTATTGTGTGCATATTGACAACTTGGAGATTGGGTGATCATGTAGCAAACTATAAAGTTGTCAATACAAGGAAGTTTGGGTACATCTAAGCACTGTGTCACTCTTACCTCTGTGTGTGATGTTCATTGCATCTATCCAGATGAACTGTAATTTGTATAACATCAAAGTCTATGAATTCCTCCAGGTAAGCAGCATTGGAGAATAGGTGGTTCCCCACCTTTGACTAATGTGGGAGAATGTGTTTTCCAAGTGTCAGCTGTTGTCCCTAAAATCCAACATTTGTCAGAAGTGGGGTTCAAACCCACGCCTCCAGGAGAGACTGCGACCTGAACGCAGCGCCTTAGACCGCTCGGCCATCCTGACAACAGAAGTGGGGGTTGTTTGGTACTCCAAAGAAATCCGAAAAGACAGCGTTTAGATTATGCGTAATTATTGTGAATCAAATGTGCAAACTCGTCATCAGCCTATCTCTTTATCAGTTTATTGCTACCCTGGCCATCAGTGATTGATGCGTGAAGTATGGGATGTCTCAGGCAAAAAAGAGCTTGTTGATTAAGCCACTACACATCTATCAGCTGGTATTGGTGTTCTTTTGCCCTTTGCTGGGAAGACATCAATTCATGGAGCTTTAACATATGCATTCATTTTTTCAGCAAACTCCAGAAAAAGAGTTCTTAGAGTAACCAGTATCCAATTATTGCATTACATTAATTGAACCCCGTAATTTGATAGAGTACTAGAGTCATTGAATGGAGCACAACAGATAGAACTGTTGCCAAAGTTGCCTGCATTTATTGCACATTAAATCCTAAGACCAGCAACACAGCTCAAAGGACAAGCTGGTTTTATTCGTTCCAAACTATAACAGGTCCCACCGTGATTTGAACTCAGATCGCTGGATTCACAGTCCAGAGTGCTTACCTATACACCAGGGCATCTCCAGATGCTGCCAAATGAAGAATGTGTGCACTGGAAATGTGAACAGTGTTACACAGACAACAGTTTTAACAGTCTGTGGTTTTACTAAGCAGTCCTGAACACTCTGATGCTTGACAGGGGTTTCAAGGCTTATTGCATTTCACAGGGAGATATTTCAACTACTAGACCTTATGACTCTGTTTGGGGTGAAACACAAAAATAGGGAAGCACTTGAAAACGAGGGGTAGGGTTATAAATTAGGAATTTGGGATTGTGTCTGGGATCGCACTTCATGCCCAAAATGTGTTTTTAGCATTATCTGAATGAGATCCGCAAGGATATTTACTTAAGAGTGTGTCTATCGTAAACCATTGTGCAACCTTTGCCTCATCTCTCTCCCTGTATTAGTTCTTTAAACACTTGCCATGAGTGTTGATTGCACAAAGTACTCTATGTCTCTGGAACAAGATGAGCTCGTTGACAATGCCACTGTGTGTCTCCCAGTTGGTGGAGTAACTGAGTCACTCATTGGGGCAAAAAAACCTACAACTAGCCAGCGGTAGGTTCCACCGAGATTTGAACTCAGATCACTGGATTCAAAGTCCAGAGTGCTACCCATTACACCATGGAACCATTTCACATTGTTAAGCTACTTTTGTTGAACAGTTTCTTCCAGACGATTTGATTAATTTCATTATTGTGTGCATATTGACAACTTGGAGATTGGGTGATCATGTAGCAAACTATAAAATTGTCAATACAAGGAAGTTTGGGTACATCTAAGCACTGTGTCACTCTTACCTCTGTGTGTGATGTTCATTGCATCTATCCAGATGAACTGTAAATTGTATAACATCAAAGTCTATGAATTCATCCAGGTAATCAGCATTGGAGAATAGGTGGTTCCCCACCTTTGACTAATGTGGGAGAATGTGTTTTCCAAGTGTCAGCTGTTGTCCCTAAAATCCAACATTTGTCAGAAGTGGGGTTCGAACCCACGCCTCCAGGAGAGACTGCGACCTGAACGCAGCGCCTTAGACCGCTCGGCCATCCTGACAACAGAAGTGGGGGTTGTTTGGTACTCCAAAGAAATCCGAAAAGACAGCGTTTAGATTATGCGTAATTATTGTGAATCAAATGTGCAAACTCGTCATCAGCCTATCTCTTTATCAGTTTATTGCTACCCTGGCCATCAGTGATTGATGCGTGAAGTATGGGATGTCTCAGGCAAAAAAGAGCTTGTTGATTAAGCCACTACACATCTATCAGCTGGTATTGGTGTTCTTTTGCCCTTTGCTGGGAAGACATCAATTCATGGAGCTTTAACATATGCATTCATTTTTTCAGCAAACTCCAGAAAAAGAGTTCTTAGAGTAACCAGTATCCAATTATTGCATTACATTAATTGAACCCCGTAATTTGATAGAGTACTAGAGTCATTGAATGGAGCACAACAGATAGAACTGTTGCCAAAGTTGCCTGCATTTATTGCACATTAAATCCTAAGACCAGCAACACAGCTCAAAGGACAAGCTGGTTTTATTCGTTCCAAACTATAACAGGTCCCACCGTGATTTGAACTCAGATCGCTGGATTCACAGTCCAGAGTGCTTACCTATACACCAGGGCATCTCCAGATGCTGCCAAATGAAGAATGTGTGCACTGGAAATGTGAACAGTGTTACACAGACAACAGTTTTAACAGTCTGTGGTTTTACTAAGCAGTCCTGAACACTCTGATGCTTGACAGGGGTTTCAAGGCTTATTGCATTTCACAGGGAGATATTTCAACTACTAGACCTTATGACTCTGTTTGGGGTGAAACACAAAAATAGGGAAGCACTTGAAAACGAGGGGTAGGGTTATAAATTAGGAATTTGGGATTGTGTCTGGGATCGCACTTCATGCCCAAAATGTGTTTTTAGCATTATCTGAATGAGATCCGCAAGGATATTTACTTAAGAGTGTGTCTATCGTAAACCATTGTGCAACCTTTGCCTCATCTCTCTCCCTGTATTAGTTCTTTAAACACTTGCCATGAGTGTTGATTGCACAAAGTACTCTATGTCTCTGGAACAAGATGAGCTCGTTGACAATGCCACTGTGTGTCTCCCAGTTGGTGGAGTAACTGAGTCACTCATTGGGGCAAAAAAACCTACAACTAGCCAGCGGTAGGTTCCACCGAGATTTGAACTCAGATCACTGGATTCAAAGTCCAGAGTGCTACCCATTACACCATGGAACCATTTCACATTGTTAAGCTACTTTTGTTGAACAGTTTCTTCCAGACGATTTGATTAATTTCATTATTGTGTGCATATTGACAACTTGGAGATTGGGTGATCATGTAGCAAACTATAAAATTGTCAATACAAGGAAGTTTGGGTACATCTAAGCACTGTGTCACTCTTACCTCTGTGTGTGATGTTCATTGCATCTATCCAGATGAACTGTAAATTGTATAACATCAAAGTCTATGAATTCATCCAGGTAATCAGCATTGGAGAATAGGTGGTTCCCCACCTTTGACTAATGTGGGAGAATGTGTTTTCCAAGTGTCAGCTGTTGTCCCTAAAATCCAACATTTGTCAGAAGTGGGGTTCGAACCCACGCCTCCAGGAGAGACTGCGACCTGAACGCAGCGCCTTAGACCGCTCGGCCATCCTGACAACAGAAGTGGGGGTTGTTTGGTACTCCAAAGAAATCCGAAAAGACAGCGTTTAGATTATGCGTAATTATTGTGAATCAAATGTGCAAACTCGTCATCAGCCTATCTCTTTATCAGTTCATTGCTACCCTGGCCATCAGTGATTGATGCGTGAAGTATGGGATGTCTCAGGCAAAAAAGAGCTTGTTGATTAAGCCACTACACATCTATCAGCTGGAATTGGTGTTCTTTTGCCCTTTGCTGGGAAGACATCAATTTATGGAGCTTTAACATATGCATTCATTTTTTCAGCAAACTCCAGAAAAAGAGTTCTTAGAGTAACCACTATCCAATTATTGCATTACATTAATTGAACCACGTCATTTGGTAGAGTACTAGAGTCATTGAATGGAGCACAACAGAAAGAACTGTTGCCAAAGTTGCCTGCATTTATTGCACATTAAATCCTGAGACCAGCAACACAGCTCAAAGGACGAGCTGGTTTTATTCGTCCTACACTATAACAGGTCCCACCGTAATTTGAACTCAGATTGCTGGATTCACAGTCCAGAGTGCTTACCTATACACCAGGGAATCTCCAGATGCTGCCAAATGAAGAATATGCGCACTGGAAATGTGAACAGTGTTACACAGACAACAGTTGTAACAGTCTGTGGTTTTACTGAGCAGTCCTGAACACTCTGATGCTTGACAGGGTTTTCAAGGCTTATTGCATTTCACAGGGAGATATTTCAACTACTAGCCCTTATGACTCTGTTTGGGGTGAAACACAAAAATAAGGAAGCACTTGAAAACGAGGGGTAGGGTTATAAATTAGGAATTTGGGATTGTGTCTGGGATCGCACTTCATGCCCAAAATGTGTTTTTAGCATTATCTGAATGAGATCCGCAAGGATATTTACTTAAGAGTGTGTCTATCGTAAACCATTGTGCAACCTTTGCCTCATCTCTCTCCCTGTATTAGTTCTTTAAACACTTGCCATGAGTGTTGATTGCACAAAGTACTCTATGTCTCTGGAACAAGATGAGCTCGTTGACAATGCCACTGTGTGTCTCCCAGTTGGTGGAGTAACTGAGTCACTCATTGGGGCAAAAAAACCTACAACTAGCCAGCTGTAGGTTCCACCGAGATTTGAACTCGGATCACTGGATTCAAAGTCCAGAGTGCTCACCATTACACCATGGAACCATTTCACATTGTTAGGCTACTTTTGTTGAGCAGTTTCTTCCAGACGATTTGATTCATTTCAGCATTGTGTGCATATTGACAACTTGGAGATTGGGTGATCATGTAGCAAACTATAAAATTGTCAATACAAGGAAGTGTGGGTACATCTAAGCACTGTGTCACTCTTATCTCTGTGTGTGATGTTCATTGCATCTATCCAGATGAACTGTAACTTCTATAACATCAAAGTCTATGAATTCATCCAGGTAAGCAGCATTGGAGAATAGGTGGTTCCCCACCTTTGACTAATGTGGGAGAATGTGTTTTCCAAGTGTCAGCTGTTGTCCCTAAAATCCAACATTTGTCAGAAGTGGGATTCGAACCCACGCCTCCAGGAGAGACTGCGACTTGAACGCAGCGCCTTTGACCGCTCGGCCATCCTGACAACAGAAGGGGGGGTTGTTTGGTAATCCAAAGAAATACGAAAAGACAGCGTTTAGATTATGCGTAATTATTGTGAATCAAATGTGCAAACTCGTCATCAGCCTATCTCTTTATCAGTTTATTGCTACCCTGGCCATCAGTGATTGATGAGTGAAGTATGGGATGTCTCAGGCAAAAAAGAGCTTGTTGATTAAGCCACTACATGTCTGTCAGCTGGTATTGGTGTTCTTCTGCCCTTTGCTGGGAAGACATCAATTCATGGAGCTTTAACATATGCATTCATTTTTTCAGCAAACTCCAGAAAAAGAGTTCTTAGAGTAACCAGTATCCAATTATTGCATTACATTAATTGAACCACATCATTTGGTAGAGTACTAGAGTCATTGAATGGAGCACAACAGAAAGAACTGTTGCCAAAGTTGCCTGCATTTATTGCACATTAAATCCTGAGACCAGCAACACAGCTCAAAGGACGAGCTGGTTTTATTCGTCCTACACTATAACAGGTCCCACCGTAATTTGAACTCAGATTGCTGGATTCACAGTCCAGAGTGCTTACCTATACACCAGGGAATCTCCAGATGCTGCCAAATGAAGAATATGCGCACTGGAAATGTGAACAGTGTTACACAGACAACAGTTGTAACAGTCTGTGGTTTTACTGAGCAGTCCTGAACACTCTGATGCTTGACAGGGTTTTCAAGGCTTATTGCATTTCACAGGGAGATATTTCAACTACTAGCCCTTATGACTCTGTTTGGGGTGAAACACAAAAATAAGGAAGCACTTGAAAACGAGGGGTAGGGTTATAAATTAGGAATTTGGGATTGTGTCTGGGATCGCACTTCATGCCCAAAATGTGTTTTTAGCATTATCTGAATGAGATCCGCAAGGATATTTACTTAAGAGTGTGTCTATCGTAAACCATTGTGCAACCTTTGCCTCATCTCTCTCCCTGTATTAGTTCTTTAAACACTTGCCATGAGTGTTGATTGCACAAAGTACTCTATGTCTCTGGAACAAGATGAGCTCGTTGACAATGCCACTGTGTGTCTCCCAGTTGGTGGAGTAACTGAGTCACTCATTGGGGCAAAAAAACCTACAACTAGCCAGCGGTAGGTTCCACCGAGATTTGAACTCGGATCACTGGATTCAAAGTCCAGAGTGCTCACCATTACACCATGGAACCATTTCACATTGTTAGGCTACTTTTGTTGAGCAGTTTCTTCCAGACGATTTGATTCATTTCAGCATTGTGTGCATATTGACAACTTGGAGATTGGGTGATCATGTAGCAAACTATAAAATTGTCAATACAAGGAAGTGTGGGTACATCTAAGCACTGTGTCACTCTTATCTCTGTGTGTGATGTTCATTGCATCTATCCAGATGAACTGTAACTTCTATAACATCAAAGTCTATGAATTCATCCAGGTAAGCAGCATTGGAGAATAGGTGGTTCCCCACCTTTGACTAATGTGGGAGAATGTGTTTTCCAAGTGTCAGCTGTTGTCCCTAAAATCCAACATTTGTCAGAAGTGGGATTCGAACCCACGCCTCCAGGAGAGACTGCAACTTGAACGCAGCGCCTTTGACCGCTCGGCCATCCTGACAACAGAAGGGGGGGTTGTTTGGTAATCCAAAGAAATACGAAAAGACAGCGTTTAGATTATGCGTAATTATTGTGAATCAAATGTGCAAACTCGTCATCAGCCTATCTCTTTATCAGTTTATTGCTACCCTGGCCATCAGTGATTGATGAGTGAAGTATGGGATGTCTCAGGCAAAAAAGAGCTTGTTGATTAAGCCACTACATGTCTGTCAGCTGGTATTGGTGTTCTTCTGCCCTTTGCTGGGAAGACATCAATTCATGGAGCTTTAACATATGCATTCATTTTTTCAGCAAACTCCAGAAAAAGAGTTCTTAGAGTAACCAGTATCCAATTATTGCATTACATTAATTGAACCACATCATTTGGTAGAGTACTAGAGTCATTGAATGGAGCACAACAGAAAGAACTGTTGCCAAAGTTGCCTGCATTTATTGCACATTAAATCCTGAGACCAGCAACACAGCTCAAAGGACGAGCTGGTTTTATTCGTTCTACACTATAACAGGTCCCACCGTGGTTTGAACTCAGATCGCTGGATTCACAGTCCAGAGTGCTTACCTATACACCAGGGAATCTCCAGATGCTGCCAAATGAAGAATGTGTGCACTGGAAATGTGAACATTGTTACACAGACAACAGTTTTAACAGTCTGTGGTTTTACTGAACAGTCCTGAACACTCAGATGCTTGACAGGGGTTTCAAGGCTTATTGCATTTCACAGGGAGATATTTACACTACTAGAGCTTATGACTCTGTTTGGGGTGAAACACAAAAATAGGGAAGCACTTGAAAACGAGGGGTAGGGTTATAAATTAGGAATTTGGGATTGTGTCTGGGATCGCACTTCATGCCCAAAATGTGTTTTTAGCATTATCTGAATGAGAATCGCAAGGATATTTACTTAAGAGTGTGTCTATCGTAAACCATTGTGCAACCTTTGCCTCATCTCTCTCCCTGTATTAGTTCTTTAAACACTTGCCATGAGTGTTGATTGCACAAAGTACTCTATGTCTCTGGAACAAGATGAGCTCGTTGACAATGCCACTGTGTGTCTCCCAGTTGGTGGAGTAACTGAGTCACTCATTGGGGCAAAAAAACCTACAACTAGCCAGCGGTAGGTTCCACCGAGATTTGAACTCGGATCACTGGATTCAAAGTCCAGAGTGCTCACCATTACACCATGGAACCATTTCACATTGTTAGGCTACTTTTGTTGAGCAGTTTCTTCCAGACGATTTGATTCATTTCAGCATTGTGTGCATATTGACAACTTGGAGATTGGGTGATCATGTAGCAAACTATAAAATTGTCAATACAAGGAAGTGTGGGTACATCTAAGCACTGTGTCACTCTTATCTCTGTGTGTGATGTTCATTGCATCTATCCAGATGAACTGTAACTTGTATAACATCAAAGTCTATGAATTCATCCAGGTAAGCAGCATTGGAGAATAGGTGGTTCCCCACCTTTGACTAATGTGGGAGAATGTGTTTTCCAAGTGTCAGCTGTTGTCCCTAAAATCCAACATTTGTCAGAAGTGGGATTCGAACCCACGCCTCCAGGAGAGACTGCGACTTGAACGCAGCGCCTTTGACCGCTCGGCCATCCTGACAACAGAAGGGGGGGTTGTTTGGTAATCCAAAGAAATACGAAAAGACAGCGTTTAGATTATGCGTAATTATTGTGAATCAAATGTGCAAACTCGTCATCAGCCTATCTCTTTATCAGTTTATTGCTACCCTGGCCATCAGTGATTGATGAGTGAAGTATGGGATGTCTCAGGCAAAAAAGAGCTTGTTGATTAAGCCACTACATATCTGTCAGCTGGTATTGGTGTTCTTCTGCCCTTTGCTGGGAAGACATCAATTCATGGAGCTTTAACATATGCATTCATTTTTTCAGCAAACTCCAGAAAAAGAGTTCTTAGAGTAACCAGTATCCAATTATTGCATTACATTAATTGAACCACATCATTTGGTAGAGTACTAGAGTCATTGAATGGAGCACAACAGAAAGAACTGTTGCCAAAGTTGCCTGCATTTATTGCACATTAAATCCTGAGACCAGCAACACAGCTCAAAGGACAAGCTGGTTTTATTCGTTCCAAACTATAACAGGTCCCACCGTGATTTGAACTCAGATTGCTGGATTCACAGTCCAGAGTGCTTACCTATACACCAGGGCATCTCCAGATGCTGCCAAATGAAGAATGTGTGCACTGGAAATGTGAACAGTGTTACACAGACAACAGTTTTAACAGTCTGTGGTTTTACTAAGCAGTCCTGAACACTCTGATGCTTGACAGGGGTTTCAAGGCTTATTGCATTTCACAGGGAGATATTTCAACTACTAGACCTTATGACTCTGTTTGGGGTGAAACACAAAAATAGGGAAGCACTTGAAAACGAGGGGTAGGGTTATAAATTAGGAATTTGGGATTGTGTCTGGGATCGCACTTCATGCCCAAAATGTGTTTTTAGCATTATCTGAATGAGATCCGCAAGGATATTTACTTAAGAGTGTGTCTATCGTAAACCATTGTGCAACCTTTGCCTCATCTCTCTCCCTGTATTAGTTCTTTAAACACTTGCCATGAGTGTTGATTGCACAAAGTACTCTATGTCTCTGGAACAAGATGAGCTCGTTGACAATGCCACTGTGTGTCTCCCAGTTGGTGGAGTAACTGAGTCACTCATTGGGGCAAAAAAACCTACAACTAGCCAGTGGTAGGTTCCACCGAGATTTGAACTCAGATCACTGGATTCAAAGTCCAGAGTGCTCCCCATTACACCATGGAACCATTTCACATTGTTAAGCTACTTTTGTTGAACAGTTTCTTCCAGACGATTTGATTAATTTCATTATTGTGTGCATATTGACAACTTGGAGATTGGGTGATCATGTAGCAAACTATAAAATTGTCAATACAAGGAAGTTTGGGTACATCTAAGCACTGTGTCACTCTTACCTCTGTGTGTGATGTTCATTGCATCTATCCAGATGAACTGTAAATTGTATAACATCAAAGTCTATGAATTCATCCAGGTAATCAGCATTGGAGAATAGGTGGTTCCCCACCTTTGACTAATGTGGGAGAATGTGTTTTGCAAGTGTCAGCTGTTGTCCCTAAAATCCAACATTTGTCAGAAGTGGGATTCGAACCCACGCCTCCAGGAGAGACTGCGACCTGAACGCAGCGCCTTAGACCGCTCGTGACAACAGAAGGTGGGGTTTTTTGGTACTCCAAAGAAATCCGAAAAGACAGCGTTTAGATTATGCGTAATTATTGTGAATCAAATGTGCAAACTCGTCATCAGCCTATCTCTTTATCAGTTCATTGCTACCCTGGCCATCAGTGATTGATGCGTGAAGTATGGGATGTCTCAGGGAAAAAAGAGCTTGTTGATTAAGCCACTACACATCTGTCAGCTGGTATTGGTGTTCTTC
Source organism: Channa argus (assembly GCF_033026475.1). Taxonomy (NCBI): domain Eukaryota; kingdom Metazoa; phylum Chordata; class Actinopteri; order Anabantiformes; family Channidae; genus Channa; species Channa argus. The sequence continues at coordinate 154,085 of NW_027125250.1, read as the reverse complement.
TGCCCTTTGCTGGGAAGACATCAATTCATGGAGCTTTAACATATGCATTCATTTTTTCAGCAAACTCCAGAAAAAGAGTTCTTAGAGTAATCAGTATCCAATTATTGCATTACATTAATTGAACCACGTCATTTCGTAGAGTACTAGAGTCATTGAATGGAGCACAACAGAAAGAACTGTTGCCAAAGTTGCCTGCATTTATTGCACATTAAATCCTGAGACTAGCAACACAGCTCAAAGGATGAGCTGGTTTTATTCGTTCTACACTATAACAGGTCCGACCGTGATTTGAACTCAGATCGCTGGATTCACAGTCCGGAGTGCTTAGCTATACACCAGGGAATCTCCAGATGCTGCCAAATGAAGAATGTGTGCACTGGAAATGTGAACAGTGTTACACAGACAACAGTTTTAACAGTCTGTGGTTTTACTGAGCAGTCCTGAACACTCAGATGCTTGACAGGGGTTTCAAGGCTTATTGCATTTCACAGGGAGATAATTCAACTACTAGACCTTATGACTCTGTTTGGGGTGAAACACAAAAATAGGGAAGCACTTGAAAATGAGGGGTAGGGTTATAAATTAGGAATTTGGGATTGTGTCTGGGATCGCAATTCATGCCCAAAATGTGTTTTTACCATTATCTGAATGAGATCCGCAAGGATATTTACTTAAGAGTGTGTCTATCGTAAACCATTGTGCAACCTTTGCCTCATCTCTCTCCCTGTATTAGTTCTTTAAACACTTGCCATGAGTGTTGATTGCACAAAGTACTCTATGTCTCTGGAACAAGATGAGCTCGTTGACAATGCCACTGTGTGTCTCCCAGTTGGTGGAGTAACTGAGTCACTCACTGGGGCAAAAAAACCTACAACTAGCCAGCGGTAGGTTCCACCGAGATTTGAACTCGGATCACTGGATTCAAAGTCCAGAGTGCTCACCATTACACCATGGAACCTTTCCACATTGCTAGCTTAATGTTGTTGAACAGTTTCTTCCAGACGATTTGATTCATTTCATTATTGTGTGCATATTGACAACTTGGAGATTGGGTGATCATGTAGCAAACTATAAAATTGTCAATACAAGGAAGATTGGGTACATCTAAGTACTGTGTCACTCTTATCTCTGTGTGTGATGTTCATTGCATCTATCCAGATGAACTGTAACTTGTATAACATCAAAGTCTATGAATTCATCCAGGTAAGCAGCATTGGAGAATAGGTGGTTCCCCACCTTTGACTAATGTGGGAGAATGTGTTTTCCAAGTGTCAGCTGTTGTCCCTAAAATCCAACATTTGTCAGAAGTGGGATTCGAACCCATGCCTCCAGGAGAGACTGCGACTTGAACGCAGCGCCTTTGACCGCTCGGCCATCCTGACAACAGAAGGGGGGGTTGTTTGGTACTCCAAAGAAATACGAAAAGACAGCGTTTAGATTATGCGTAATTATTGTGAATCAAATGTGCAAACTCGTCATCAGCCTATCTCTTTATCAGTTCATTGCTACCCTGGCCATCAGTGATGGATGCGTGAAGTATGGTATGTCTCAGGCAAAAAAGAGCTTGTTGATTAAGACACTACACACCTGTCAGCTGGTATTGGTGTTCTTCTGCCCTTTACTGGCAAGACATCAATTCATAGAGCTTTAACATATACATTCAGTTTTTCAGCAAACTCCAGAAAAGGTAACCAGTATCCAAATATTGCATTATATTAATTGAACCACGTCATTTGGTAGAGTACTAGAGTCAATGAATGGAGCATAAGAGAAAGAACTGTTGCCAAAGTTGCCTGCATTTATTGCACATTAAAACCTGAGAACAGCAAGCCAGCTTAAAGGTCCAGCTGGTTTTATTCATTCTACACTATAACAGGTCCCATCGTGATTTGAACTCAGATTGCTGGATTCATAGTCCAGAGTGCTTACCTATACACCAGGGAATCTCCAGATGCTGCCAAATGAAGCAAGTGTGCACAGGAAAAGTGAACAGTGTTACACAGACACTAGTTTTAATATATTTCAAATACTAACCCTTATGACAAAAATAAGGAAGCACTTGAAAACTAGGGTAGGGTTATAAAAGAGGAATTGGGGATTGTGTCTGGCATCGCACTTCATGCCCAAACTTGAATGGAATGCCCAAAATGTGTTTTTAGCATTATGTGACAGAGATCAGCAAGGATACTTAGCTAAGAGTGTGTTTATTTTAAACCATCGTGCAGGCTTGGCCTCATTTCTGTGCCGGTTTCAGTTTTTTTAGACTTGTCATGAGTGTTTAGTGCACATAGTATTCTGTTTCTGGAACAAGATGAGCTCCATGACAATCCCACTGTGAGTCTCCCAGTTGGTGGAGTAACCGAGTCAATCATTGCATCGAGAAAAGCTACAACCTGCCAACAGTAGGTCCCACCGAGATTTGAACTCGGATCGCTGGATTCAGAGTCCAGAGTGCTCACCATTACACCATGGAACCTTTCCACATTGCTAGCTTTATGTTGTTGAACAGGTTCTTCCACACAATTTGATTCATTTCATTATTGTCTCCAACTTGACAACTTGAAGATTTGGCTGATCATGTAGCAAACTAAAAAAATGTCAATACGAGGCGGTTCGGGTACATCTAAGCACTGTGTCACTTTTATCTCAGTGTGTGATGTTCATTGCATCTATCCAGATGCACTGTAACTTGTATAACATGAAAATCTATGGATTTGGCCAATAGAGTCAGTCTCAAATAGACTCTCATTAGTGATTATAGGGCATAGATGAAAGACTACCTTTGATACGTAACTAGAGGGGTGCCAAAGCCATGCTCCTTGAGCTCCACAGCCCTGCTTGCTTGTCAGCTATCCGTGCTTTACCCACTGCTCCTGCACTTTCTGTCTGATTGAACACACCTTAGGTGATTCCCCACCTCTGACGAATGTGGAAGAATGGATCCAATGTGTTTTCCAAGTGTCAGCTGTTGTCCTTAAAAAACAACATTTGTCAGAAGTGGGATTTGAACCCACGCCTCCAGGAGAGACTGCGACCTTAACGCAGCGCCTTAGACCGCTCGGCCATCCTGACAACAGAACAGGCTTGGTTTGGTACTCCAAAAAAAATGCGCAAAGACAGCATTTAGATTAGGCGTAATTATTGTAAATCAAATGTGCAAACTCGTCATCAGCCTATCTCTTTATCGGTTTATTGCTACCCTGGCCATCAGTGATGGATGCGTGAAGTATGGTATGTCTCAGGCAAAAAAGAGCTTGTTGATTAAGCCACTACACATCTATCAGCTGATATTGGTGTTCTTTTGCCCTTTGCTGGGAAGACATCAATTCATGGAGCTTTAACATATGCATTCATTTTTTCAGCAAACTCTAAGAAAAAGAGTTCTTAGAGTAACCAGTATCCAATTATCGCATTACATTAATTGAACCCCTTAATTTGATAGAGTACTAGAGTCATTGAATGGAGCACAACAGAAAGAACTGTTGCCAAAGTTGCCTGCATTTATTGCACATTAAATCCTGAGACCAGCAACACAGCTCAAAGGACGAGCTGGTTTTATTCGTCCTACACTATAACAGGTCCCACCGTAATTTGAACTCAGATTGCTGGATTCACAGTCCAGAGTGCTTACAAGGAAGTTTGGGTACATCTAAGCACTGTGTCACTCTTATCTCTGTGTGTGATATTCATTGCATCTATCCAGATGAACTGTAACTTGTATAACATCAAAGTCTATGAATTCATCCAGGTAAGCAGCATTGGAGAATAGGTGGTTCCCCACCTTTGACTAATGTGGGAGAATGTGTTTTCCAAGTGTCAGCTGTTGTCCCTAAAATCAAACATTTGTCAGAAGTGGGATTCGAACCCACGCCTCCAGGAGAGACTGCAACCTGAACGCAGCGCCTTAGACCGCTCGGCCATCCTGACAACAGAAGTGGGGGTTGTTTGGTACTCCAAAGAAATCCGAAAAGACAGCGTTTAGATTATGCGTAATTATTGTGATTTAAATGTGCAAACTCGTCATCAGCCTATCTCTTTATCAGTTCATTGCTACCCTGGCCATCAGTGATTGATGCGTGAAGTATGGGATGTCTCAGGGAAAAAAGAGCTTGTTGATTAAGCCACTACACATCTGTCAGCTGGTATTGGTGTTCTTTTGCCCTTTGCTGGGAAGACATCAATTCATGGAGCTTTAACATATGCATTCATTTTTTCAGCAAACTCCAGAAAAAGAGTTCTTAGAGTAACCAGTATCCAATTATTGCATTACATTAATTGAACCCCTTAATTTGATAGAGTACTAGAGTCATTGAATGGAGCACAACAGAAAGAACTGTTGCCAAAGTTGCCTGCATTTATTGCACATTAAATCCTGAGACCAGCAACACAGCTCAAAGGACAAGCTGGTTTTATTCGTTCCACACTATAACAGGTCCCACCGTGATTTGAACTCAGATCGCTGGATTCACAGTCCAGAGTGCTTACCTATACACCAGGGCATCTCCAGATGCTGCCAAATGAAGAATGTGTGCACTGGAAATGTGAACAGTGTTACACAGACAACAGTTTTAACAGTCTGTGGTTTTACTAAGCAGTCCTGAACACTCTGATGCTTGACAGGGGTTTCAAGGCTTATTGCATTTCACAGGGAGATATTTCAACTACTAGACCTTATGACTCTGTTTGGTGTGAAACACAAAAATAGGGAAGCACTTGAAAACGAGGGGTAGGGTTATAAATTAGGAATTTGGGATTGTGTCTGGGATCGCACTTCATGCCCAAAATGTGTTTTTAGCATTATCTGAATGAGATCCGCAAGGATATTTACTTAAGAGTGTGTCTATCGTAAACCATTGTGCAACCTTTGCCTCATCTCTCTCCCTGTATTAGTTCTTTAAACACTTGCCATGAGTGTTGATTGCACAAAGTACTCTATGTCTCTGGAACAAGATGAGCTCGTTGACAATGCCACTGTGTGTCTCCCAGTTGGTGGAGTAACTGAGTCACTCATTGGGGCAAAAAAACCTACAACTAGCCAGCGGTAGGTTCCACCGAGATTTGAACTCAGATCACTGGATTCAAAGTCCAGAGTGCTCCCCATTACACCATGGAACCATTTCACATTGTTAGGCTACTGTTGTTGAACAGTTTCTTCCAGACGATTTGATTCATTTCATTATTGTGTGCATATTGACAACTTGGAGATTGGGTGATCATGTAGCAAACTATAAAATTGTCAATACAAGGAAGTTTGGGTACATCTAAGCACTGTGTCACTCTTATCTCTGTGTGTGATATTCATTGCATCTATCCAGATGAACTGTAACTTGTATAACATCAAAGTCTATGAATTCATCCAGGTAAGCAGCATTGGAGAATAGGTGGTTCCCCACCTTTGACTAATGTGGGAGAATGTGTTTTCCAAGTGTCAGCTGTTGTCCCTAAAATCAAACATTTGTCAGAAGTGGGATTCGAACCCACGCCTCCAGGAGAGACTGCGACCTGAACGCAGCGCCTTAGACCGCTCGGCCATCCTGACAACAGAAGGGGGGGGTTGTTTGGTACTCCAAAGAAATCCGAAAAGACAGCGTTTAGATTACGCGTAATTATTGTGAATCAAATGTGCAAACTCGTCATCAGCCTATCTCTTTATCAGTTCATTGCGACCCTGGCCATCAGTGATTGATGCGTGAAGTATGGGATGTGTCTCAGGCAAAAAAGAGCTTGTTGATTAAGCCACTACACATCTGTCAGCTGGTATTGGTGTTCTTCTGCCCTTTGCTGGGAAGACATCAATTCATGAAGCTTTAACATATGCATTCATTTTTTCAGCAAACTCCAGAAAAAGAGTTCTTAGAGTAACCAGTATCCAATTATTACATTCCATTAATTGAACCCCGTAATTTGATAGAGTACTAGAGTCATTGAATGGAGCACAACAGAAAGAACTGTTGCCAAAGTTGCCTGCATTTATTGCACATTAAATCCTGAGACCAGCAACACAGCTCAAAGGACGAGCTGGTTTTATTCGTTCTACACTATAACAGGTCCCACCGTGATTTGAACTCAGATCGCTGGATTCACAGTCCAGAGTGCTTACCTATACACCAGGGAATCTCCAGATGCTGCCAAATGAAGAATGTGTGCACTGGAAATGTGAACAGTGTTACACAGACAACAGTTGTAACAGTCTGTCGTTTTACTGAGCAGTGCTGAACACTCTGATGCTTGACTGGGGTTTCAAGGCTTATTGCATTTCACAGGGAGATATTTCAACTACTAGACCTTATGACTCTGTTTGGTGTGAAACACAAAAATAGGGAAGCACTTGAAAACGAGGGGTAGGGTTATAAATTAGGAATTTGGGATTGTGTCTGGGATCGCACTTCATGCCCAAAATGTGTTTTTAGCATTATCTGAATGAGATCCGCAAGGATATTTACTTAAGAGTGTGTCTATCGTAAACCATTGTGCAACCTTTGCCTCATCTCTCTCCCTCATCTCTCTCCCTGTATTAGTTCTTTAAACACTTGCCATGAGTGTTGATTGCACAAAGTACTCTATGTCTCTGGAACAAGATGAGCTCATTGACAATGCCACTGTGTGTCTCCCAGTTGGTGGAGTAACTGAGTCACTCATTGGGGCAAAAAAACCTACAACTAGCCAGCGGTAGGTTCCACCGAGATTTGAAGTCGGATCACTGGATTCAAAGCCCAGAGTGCTCACCATTACACCATGGAACCATTTCACATTGTTAGGCTACTTTTGTTGAACAGTTTCTTCCTGACGATTTGATTCATTTCATTATTGTGTGCATATTGACAACTTGGAGATTGGGTGATCATGTAGCAAACTATAAAATTGTCAATACAAGAAAGTTTGGGTACATCTAAGCACTGTGTCACTCTTACCTCTGTGTGTGATGTTCATTGCATCTATCCAGATGAACTGTAACTTGTATAACATCAAAGTCTATGAATTCATCCAGGTAAGCAGCATTGGAGAATAGGTGGTTCCCCACCTTTGACTAATGTGGGAGAATGTGTTTTCCAAGTGTCAGCTGTTGTCCGTAAAATCAAACATTTGTCAGAAGTGGGATTCTAACCCACGCCTCCAGGAGAGACTGCGATCTGAACGCAGCGCCTTAGACCTCTCGGCCATCCTGACAACAGAAGGGGGGGTTGTTTGGTACTCCAAAGAAATCCGAAAAGACAGCGTTTAGATTATGCGTAATTATTGTGAATCAAATGTGCAAACTCGTCATCAGCCTATCTCTTTATCAGTTCATTGCTACCCTGGCCATCAGTGATTGATGCGTGAAGTATGGGATGTGTCAGGCAAAAAAGAGCTTGTTGATTAAGCCACTACACATCTATCAGCTGGTATTGGTGTTCTTCTGCCCTTTGCTGGGAAGACATCAATTCATGGAGCTTTAACGTATGCATTCATTTTTTCAGCAAACTCCAGAAAAAGAGTTCTTAGAGTAACCAGTATCCAATTATTGCATTACATTAATTGAACCCCGTCATTTGATAGAGTACTAGAGTCATTGAATGGAGCACAACAGAAAGAACTGTTGCCAAAGTTGCCTGCATTTATTGCACATTAAATCCTGAGACCAGCAACACAGCTCAAAGGACAAGCTGGTTTTATTCGTTCTACACTATAACAGGTCCCACCGTGATTTCAATTCAATTCAATTCAATTCAATTCAACTTTATTTATATAGCGCCAATTCACAACAAAGTCATCTCAGGGCACTTTACAGAATAAAGTCAAGATTATAAAGATATATAAAGAGAACCCAACAATTCCCCCTGGAGCAAGCCATAGGCAACAGTGGAGAGGAAAAACTCCCTTTAACGGAAGAAACCTCCAGCAGAACCAGGCTCAGGGTGGACGGCCATCTGCCTCGACCGGTTGGGGTGAGTGGAAAGGGGAGAGAGAAAAGAACAGAGCAACAAAAAGCATTAACAAAACATCGGGCAGATTGGTAGGACCAGTAGCTTCACGCTGGAAGACACACAGCTTCAAAGCCGGGGGACACCTGCAGAAAGGGACAGAGAGAAGGGGACAGAGGAGGACAAAGACAACTACGGGAGAGAACACACAGAGTTAATGACATACAGTGGTGACAATTGCGGGATAAGAGGAGAGGAGAGAGGTCAAGAGGAGGAAAGGAGCTCAGTGCATTGGGGGGTGGGTCCCCCAGCAGTCTAAGCCTATGGCAGCATAACTATAACTAACTATATGCTTTATTAAAAAGGAAGGTTTTAAGCCTAGACTTAAACGTAGAGAGGGTGTCTGTTTCCCCAATGTGAACTGGGAGCTGGTTCCACAAGAGAGGAGCTTGATAGCTAAAGGCTCTACCTCCCATTCTACTTTTGGAAACTCTGGGAACCACAAGTAGGCCTGCATTCTGAGAGCGAAGTGGTCTACTGGGATGATGTGGTGCTATGAGGTCTTCTATATATGATGGAGCCTGACCATTCAGAGCTTTATATGTAAGAAGCAGGGTTTTAAATTCTATTCTACATTTAATTGGAAGCCAATGGAGAGAAGCTAGTGAAGGTGAAATATGATCTCTCTTGCTAGTTCCAGTCAGCACTCTTGCTGCAGCATTTTGGATTAATTGCAGGCTCTTTAGGGAGTTACTGGGGCATCCTGAAAGTAGGGAATTACAGTAGTCCAACCTAGAGGTAACAAATGCATGGACCAGTTTTTCGGCATCACTTTGAAACAGGATGCTCCTAATTTTGGCAATGTTCCGTAGGTGGAAGAAGGCTGTTCTAGAGATTTGTTTTATATGTGAGTTAAAGGACAGATCCTGATCAAACATAACTCCAAGGTTCCTTGCAGTAGTACTGGAGGCCAGACTTATGCCATCTAGTGTAACAATATGGTTGGACATCATATCTCTGAGATTTTTGGGCCCAAATACTATGACTTCAGTTTTGTCTGAGTTTAAAAGTAAAAAATTGTGGGACATCCAGGCCTTTATGTCTTGTAGGCATGCTTGAAGCTTTATTACCTGATTATTTTCATCTGGTTCCATAGATAAATATAGCTGGGTATCATCAGCATAACAGTGGAAATTTATGGAGTGTTTTCTAATAATGTTGCCTAAAGGAGACACATATAAAGTAAAAAGTATTGGTCCTAACACAGAGCCTTGTGGAACTCCATAGCTAACCTTTGTGTGCATGGAGGATTCATCATTAACATGAACAAATTGAAATCTATCAGATAGATAAGATTTAAACCAACCTAGTGCAGTTCCTGTAATTCCAATTTCATGTTCCAGTCTCTGTAATAAAATGTTATGATCAATGGTATCAAATGCAGCACTAAGATCTAACAGAACAAGTATAGAGATGAGTCCAGTATCTGAGGCCATGAGAAGATCGTTGGTGACTTTTACCAGTGCTGTTTCTGTACTATGATGAACTCTAAATCCTGACTGAAAGTCTTCATACAAATTATTCCTATGAAGGTGATCACATAATTGTTTTGCGACTACTTTTTCAATTATTTTAGAAATAAAGGGGAGATTAGATATTGGTCTGTAATTGGCTAAAACACCTGGGTCAAGACAGGGTTTTTTTAAGTAATGGTTTAATTACAGCTACCTTATAGGCCTGTGGTACATAGCCTGTTTCTAAAGATAGATTTATGATATCTAATATGAATGCATCTATTAAGGGTAAAACTTCCTTGAGCAGCTTAGTTGGAATAGGGTCTAGCAGACAGGTTGTTGGTTTAGATGAGTTAATAATTGAAGTTAGCTCAGAGAGATCTATGGGTAAAAAGCAGTCTAACAGGGATTGGGGCCTTATCGATGACTCTAGCACTGCTGTACATGAAGATCTATCTGTAATTTTTGGGGGGAGGATCTGGTGAATTCGTTCTCTAATAGCTACAATTTTATTCATAAAGAAGGTCATGAAGTCATTGCTGCTCAAAGTTAAGGGAAAACTAGGCTCAACAGAACTATGGCTCTTAGTCAGCCTGGCTACAGTGCTGAACAGAAACCGGGGGTTGTTCTTGTTTTCTTCTATTAATGATGAATAATATGCTGTTCTGGCATCACTGAGAGCTTTTTTGTACATTTTTAAACTATTTTTCCAGGCTAAATGAGATTCTTCTAACTTTCTGGAACGCCACTTCCTTTCTAACTTTCATGTTTCCTGTTTTAAGTTGCGTGTTTGTGAACTATACCATGGAGATCGCCTCTGCTGGTTTACTGCCTTCTTTTTTAGAGGGGCAACACTATCGAGTATTGTACGTAGTGAGGCTGCAGAATTGTCAACAAGATAATCTACTTGTGCAGGAGTAACATTAAGGAGACTACTTTCCATTGTATTAACATATGGTGAAGCAAATGATGAAGAAATAATTTCTTTAAATTTGTTGACAGCTTTTTCACTTAAGCATCTGCTATAGTGGAATTTTTCAGTTTTATAACTGCTATATAGTCTGTTATTGTAAATTCAAATGTTATTAAAAAATGGTAAGACAGAAGAGAGTTGTGAGGAAATATGGTTAAATTATCCGCTTCAATTCCATACGTAAGGACAAGGTCTAACGTGTGACTAAAACAGTAAGTGGGTTTATTTACATTTTGGGAAAAACCAATTGAATCTAATAATGAATTAAACGCAGTGCTCAGGCAGTTACTGTCAGCATCTACATGAATGTTAAAGTCACCCACTATAATGACTTTATCTGTACTAAGCACTAAATCAGATAGAAAATCAGAAAATTCAATCAAAAACTCTGAATAAGGGACTGGAGGACGGTACACGATAACAAATAATAGTGGGTGTGAAAGGCTAAGAGTAAGGCTTTCAAATGAGTTATAACTATGTTTAGGTCTAGGGTTTATTGATGAGCTAGAATGGAAGATTGCTGCAACTCCTCCACCTCGGCCTGTGCTTCTAGGAACATGATAATTAATATGACTTGGGGGTGTTGACTCATTTAAACTGACATATTCTTCCTGCTGCAACCAAGTTTCAGTGAGACAAAATAAATCGAATTGATGATCACTTATTAAGTCATTTACTAACAGAGATTTAGAAGAGAGAGATCTGATATTTAATAATCCACATTTAATAGTTTTGGGGTTTTGTTCTGTAAGAGGAGTAGTCTTAACTTTTATTAGGTTATTATGATTAACTCCTCTTGTTGATTTGAACTCAGATCGCTGGATTCACAGTCCAGAGTGCTTACCTATACACCAAGGAATCTTCAGATGCTGCCAAATGAAGAATATGCGCACTGGAAATGTGAACAGTGTTACACAGACAACAGTTGTAACAGTCTGTGGTTTTACTGAGCAGTCCTGAACACTCTGATGCTTGACAGGGGTTTCAAGGCTTATTGCATTTCACAGGGAGATATTTCAACTACTAGCCCTTATGACTCTGTTTGGGGTGAAACACAAAAATAGGGAAGCACTTGAAAACGAGGGGTAGGGTTATAAATTAGGAATTTGGGATTGTGTCTGGGATCGCACTTCATGACCAAAATGTGTTTTTAGCATTATCTGAATGAGATCCGCAAGGATATTTACTTAAGAGTGTGTCTATCGTAAACCATTGTGCAACCTTTGCCTCATCTCTCTCCCTGTATTAGTTCTTTAAACACTTGCCATGAGTGTTGATTGCACAAAGTACTCTATGTCTCTGGAACAAGATGAGCTCGTTGACAATGCCACTGTGTGTCTCCCAGTTGGTGGAGTAACTGAGTCACTCATTGGGGCAAAAAAACCTACAACTAGCCAGCGGTAGGTACCACCGAGATTTGAACTCAGATCCCTGGATTCAAAGTCCAGAGTGCTCCCCATTACACCATGGAACCATTTCACATTGTTAGGCTACTTTTGTTGAACAGTTTCTTCCAGACGATTTGATTAATTTCATTATTGTGTGCATATTGACAACTTGGAGATTGGGTGATCATGTAGCAAACTATAAAGTTGTCAATACAAGGAAGTTTGGGTACATCTAAGCACTGTGTCACTCTTACCTCTGTGTGTGATGTTCATTGCATCTATCCAGATGAACTGTAACTTGTATAACATCAAAGTCTATGAATTCATCCAGGTAAGCAGCATTGGAGAATAGGTGGTTCCCCACCTTTGACTAATGTGGGAGAATGTGTTTTCCAAGTGTCAGCTGTTGTCCCTAAAATCAAACATTTGTCAGAAGTGGGATTCGAACCGACGCCTCCAGGAGAGACTGCGACCTGAACGCAGCGCCTTAGACCGCTCGGCCATCCTGACAACAGAAGTGGGTGTTGTTTGGTACTCCAAAGAAATCCGAAAAGACAGCGTTTAGATTATGCGTAATTATTGTGAATCAAATGTGCAAACTCGTCATCAGCCTATCTCTTTATCAGTTCATTGCTACCCTGGCCATCAGTGATTGATGCGTGAAGTATGGGATGTCTCAGGCAAAAAAGAGCTTGTTGATTAAGCCACTACACATCTATCAGCTGGTATTGGTGTTCTTTTGCCCTTTGCTGGGAAGACATCAATTCATGGAGCTTTAACATATGCATTAATTTTTTCAGCAAACTCCAGAAAAAGAGTTCTTAGAGAAACCAGTATCCAATTATTGCATTACATTAATTGAACCACGTCATTTGGTAGAGTACTAGAGTCATTGAATGGAGCACAAAAGAAACAACTGTTGCCAAAGTTGCCTGCATTTATTGCACATTAAATCCTGAGACCAGCAACACAACTCAAAGGACGAGCTGGTTTTATTCGTTCTACACTATAACAGGTCCCACCGTAATTTGAACTCAGATCGCTGGATTCACAGTCCAGAGTGCTTACCTATACACCAGGGAATCTCCAGATGCTGCCAAATGAAGAATGTGTGCACTGGAAATGTGAACAGTGTTACACAGACAACAGTTTTAACAGTCTGTGGTGTTACTGAGTACTAGAGTCATTGAATGGAGCACAACAGAAAGAACTGTTGTCAAAGTTGCCTGCATTTATTGCACATTAAATCCTGAGACCAGCAACACAACTCAAAGGACGAGCTGGTTTTATTCGTTCTACACTATAACAGGTCCCACCGTGATTTGAACTCAGATCGCTGGATTCACAGTCCAGAGTGCTTACCTATACACCAGGGAATCTCCAGATGCTGCCAAATGAAGAATGTGTGCACTGGAAATGTGAACAGTGTTACACAGACAACAGTTTTAACAGTCTGTGGTTTTACTGAGCAGTCCTGAACACTGAAGATTTATTGTTATTGACTCGCGCCCCTGTGGCATGCTCATATGCAGTTAGGTGACCGAGCACCCGTTGCAAGCTGTTCCTATCTTTAACCATTATGTTAATATCATCTGCATATTGTGCAATTCTAAAGTCTGAGCCAGTCGGTGATTGTATTCCATTTATTTTTGTATCGCTTAAGATTAATTTCGCTAGGGGCTCGGCCACTATTGCATAAAGCATAGCCGACAGGGGGCACCCCTGCCTAACCGACCTCTCCAAAGGGAAGGGATCAGTCAGGAAGCCATTACATTTGACAACACTAGTAGCTCGGCCATACAACAGCTCCACCCATGCTCGAAAAGTTGGGCCGAACCCAAAAACCCCCAGACACTCAAAGAGGAACTCGTGACTCACCCTGTCAAACGCCTTCTCTAGGTCCACACTCAAGTAGATGCCACCTGTGGCCATTAGCTGTTGAAATGAGAATCTGGTTGACAGGATACAATCAGCAATATCCCTCCCCGGAATGCTATAAGTCTGGGTAGGCCCAACTATCGACCCAATCACTCTTTTGAGTCTGGACGCCAGCACCTTAGCCAGGATCTTGTAGTCAGTATTGAGCAAACTAATGGGCCTATAATTCCCCAAGTCGGTCCTGGCTCCCTTATTCTTGTAAACCAGAGTGATCACGCCTCTCACGAAAGACTCCGCACATCTGTTCTCCGTTTGCATGGCAGAGAACAACCTACAGAGGACCGGAGATAGCAAATCCTTATAGGACTGATAGAACTCTGCCGAGAGGCCGTCCAGACCCGGGCTTCTAGCTCTATGCATTTCAGCAATGGCTGCACTGATTTCCTCCGGGTGGAGGTCGCCATCACACATAGCCGCGTCCTCAGGACCGAGAGAGCAGCCGACATTACCAAGTATTTTATCTCTTTGTGCTTTTCCTATATTTTGTTTACTGAAAAGATTAGAGTAAAAATCCTGTATAGTTTGTAATATATCTACTAAATCGGTGTGTGTATTGCCTTCAGAATCCTGTATTTCTGTTATGTATGTTTTGGTCTGCCTTCTCTTTTCTAAGCCCAAAAAGTATGCTGTACAGCGCTCTCCCTCCACTACATGTTGTATTTTGCTGCGGATCACTGCCCCTTTACATTTTTCCTCATCTAGGCGTGCTAGTTGCTCTCTCAGTCCAAGATAGCCATCCAGGGGATGGCCATGCCCAGCTTCAACAAGCTCAATTTCCCTTTTCAGACGGTGTCTCAACTCAGCCTCCTTAGCTCTTTCCCTTAGCCTTTTCTCTCTGCTCAGTGCAATGCAGCGCCTCCTAATTTTAAACTTGGCGTGCTCCCACCACTCAATGATATCTACTACAAATTCACTTTCTTCACACAGAGCAGAGAGAAAAGACTTCATTTTATCTTTAAAAAATGAATCCTCCAGGAGGGCTGAGTTAAAACACCACACCCCTCCATTCCTCTGCATGCTACCCTCCCCAAGAGTCACATTCAGCGAGGCATGATCACTCCATGTGCAGAAATTATATTCACACTTTTTTAACATAGGAATCAAGCCCGACGCCAGCAAACACAGGTCTATCCTAGACTGCTTTAGTTTGCCCAATACTACTTGCCTGCGCGAATACGCACGGGTGCCAGGGTTCAGAACTCTCCAAGCATCAATCAAATCACCCTCAGTCATCCACTGAAAAACAGCCGATCTACTAGTGTCTGTTTTGAAAACGTTGTTTGCACTCACATCCAGCCCAGTTAGAGCAACATTCCAGTCCCCCACCACTACCGAGCGATCGTCCGTCCACCTTTTACAGCGGCCAAAAAAAACCCTCCTTTCACCCTCACTGTTTGTGCCATATAGATTTAGAATTCTGTAGTTTCTATTGTGATATACAGTATCTAGAACCAACAGTCTCCCTTGGTTATCCTTAAAAACCTCTGTCACATTCTCAAAAACACCTGGCTTTACAAATACTGCTACACCTGCGGTTTTGTCAGCAGAGAGGGAATAAAACAAATCCCCTCTCCAAAAAGTATTTATTTTGTCTATTTTTTCCATAGTCCATCTACATTCCTGGACGCACAGGATGTCACAGTCCATGTCTTCACACAGTCTTTTAATTTTCCATACCTTTCCTAGGCCGTTTAGGTTTTGGGACTGGAGATGCATGAAAAGGATCACACAAAAGGGGGTCATCTATCTCTGGCCTGTTTCTTCCCTTTCCCTTTGCCCTCTGCCACACTTTCCCCGGACTTCTTTTGTCCTCTTTTCCTCATGTGCCTTACTTGCTGAAAGTCCATCTCTGCCTCTGATTCATCACCGTCAGCCTGAGGAGTCGATACAGCAATTTCTAGAGCAATACCTCTGGGGTCAGGTAATGGCTCACCTTGAATTGGAAGTCTAGACAGAGGAGCCTGAAGCATACCCCTCTCGCCCTCTTCAGGGTGACTGGCTACTTCTCCACTCCACTCCGCCAACACTAGATCCAGACTTGACCCAATCTCATTCACATTGTTTCCCTTTTTATTCTCTGAAAGGACCAGTTCACTGGCCTGAGTCTCCATTAACTCTCCTCCCCCCTCCTCATATTCACTTGCTCCTTCACTGTCAAGATCCAGTCCTACCTCCTCTGGAGGCCTTATTCCAGCATCCTCATTGGGGATCAGTCCCCTGTGCCCCTCTCCAGACTCTATTGCATTGTTTTGACACACACATTCCTCCTGTGGACTATGGCATGAGTCACATCTATGCTCCTGGGCATCACACTCCCTCGCATAATGACCCTGTCTGTTACACTTAAAACAAGTGAAATCTGGGCAATCTCTGACGATATGCCCAGGCTGTAGACACATCCTGCATATTTTAACTTGATTATTATGCATTACCCTGAAATACTCTGGGCCAGTTGCTGTCATAAACTTTGCGGAGTAAGGCAGTGATTGCACAGTCTCATTGAACTTAACTTTTAGATATCTGGTGCCATCAGCCACATCAGTTCCTGGCCACAGTCTCCTTTTTACTGAGAACAGCAAGCCAGCTTAAAGGTCCAGCTGGTTTTATTAATTCTACACTATAACAGGTCCCATCGTGATTTGAACTCAGATTGCTGGATTCATAGTCCAGAGTGCTTACCTATACACCAGGGAATCTCCAGATGCTGCCAAATGAAGAATGTGTGCACTGGAAATGTGAACAGTGTTACACAGACAACAGTTTTAACAGTCTGTGGTTTTACTGAGCAGTCCTGAACACTCTGATGCTTGACAGGGGTTTCAAGGCTTATTGCATTTCACAGGGAGATATTTCAACTACTAGACCTTATGACTCTGTTTGGGGTGAAACACAAAAATAGGGAAGCACTTGAAAACGAGGGGTAGGGTTATAAATTAGGAATTTGGGATTGTGTCTGGGATCGCACTTCATGCCCAAAATGTGTTTTTAGCATTATCTGAATGAGATCCGCAAGGATATTTACTTAAGAGTGTGTCTATCGGAAACCATTGTGCAACCTTTGCCTCATCTCTCTCCCTGTATTAGTTCTTTAAACACTTGCCATGAGTGTTGATTGCACAAAGTACTCTATGTCTCTGGAACAAGATGAGCTCGTTGACAATGCCACTGTGTGTCTCCCAGTTGGTGGAGTAACTGAGTCACTCATTGGGGCAAAAAAACCTACAACTAGCCAGCGGTAGGTTGCACCGAGATTTGAACTCGGATCACTGGATTCAAAGTCCAGAGTGCTCACCATTACACCATGGAACCATTTCACACTGTTAGGCTACTTTTGTTGAACAGTTTCTTCCAGACAATTTGATTCATTTCATTATTGTGTGCATATTGACAACTTGGAGATTGGGTGATCATGTAGCAAACTATAAAATTGTCAATACAAGGAAGTTTGGGTACATCTAAGCACTGTGTCACTCTTATCTCTGTGTGTGATGTTCATTGCATCTATCCAGATGAACTGTAACTTGTATAACATCAAAGTCTATGAATTCATCCAGGTAAGCAGCATTGGAGAATAGGTGGTTCCCCACCTTTGACTAATGTGGGAGAATGTGTTTTCCAAGTGTCAGCTGTTGTCCCTAAAATCCAACATTTGTCAGAAGTGGGATTCGAACCCACGCCTCCAGGAGAGACTTCGACCTGAACGCAGCGCCTTAGACAGCTCAGCCATCCTGACAACAGAAGGGGGGGGTTGTTTGGTACTCCAAAGAAATCCGAAAAGACAGCGTTTAGATTATGCGTAATTATTGTGAATCAAATGTGCAAACTCGTCATCAGCCTATCTCTTTATCAGTTCATGCTACCCTGGCCATCAGTGATTGAAGCGTGAAGTATGGGATGTCTCAGGCAAAAAAGAGCTTGTTGATTAAGCCACTACACATCTGTCAGCTGGTATTGGTGTTCTTCTGCCCTTTGCTGGGAAGACATCAATTCATGGAGATTTAACATATGCATTCATTTTTTCAGCAAACTCCAGAAAAAGAGTTCTTAGAGTAACCAGTATCCAATTATTGCATTACATTAATTGAACCACGTCATTTGGTACACACACAACAGAAAGAACTGTTGCCAAAGTTGCCTGCATTTATTGCACATTAAATCCTGAGACCAGCAACACAGCTCAAAGGACAGGCTGGTTTTATTCGTTCTACACTATAACAGGTCCCACCGTGATTTCAATTCAATTCAAT
This sequence comes from Channa argus, assembly GCF_033026475.1. Taxonomy (NCBI): domain Eukaryota; kingdom Metazoa; phylum Chordata; class Actinopteri; order Anabantiformes; family Channidae; genus Channa; species Channa argus. The sequence continues at coordinate 136,124 of NW_027125250.1, read as the reverse complement.
TCAATTCAATTCAACTTTATTTATATAGCGCCAATTCACAACAAAGTCATCTCAGGGCACTTTACAGAATAAAGTCAAGATTATAAAGATATATAAAGAGAACCCAACAATTCCCCCTGGAGCAAGCCATAGGCAACAGTGGAGAGGAAAAACTCCCTTTAACGGAAGAAACCTCCAGCAGAACCAGGCTCAGGGTGGACGGCCATCTGCCTCGACCGGTTGGGGTGAGTGGAAAGGGGAGAGAGAAAAGAACAGAGCAACAAAAAGCATTAACAAAACATCGGGCAGATTGGTAGGACCAGTAGCTTCACGCTGGAAGACACACAGCTTCAAAGCCGGGGGACACCTGCAGAAAGGGACAGAGAGAAGGGGACAGAGGAGGACAAAGACAACTACGGGAGAGAACACACAGAGTTAATGACATACAGTGGTGACAATTGCGGGATAAGAGGAGAGGAGAGAGGTCAAGAGGAGGAAAGGAGCTCAGTGCATTGGGGGGTGGGTCCCCCAGCAGTCTAAGCCTATGGCAGCATAACTATAACTAACTATATGCTTTATTAAAAAGGAAGGTTTTAAGCCTAGACTTAAACGTAGAGAGGGTGTCTGTTTCCCCAATGTGAACTGGGAGCTGGTTCCACAAGAGAGGAGCTTGATAGCTAAAGGCTCTACCTCCCATTCTACTTTTGGAAACTCTGGGAACCACAAGTAGGCCTGCATTCTGAGAGCGAAGTGGTCTACTGGGATGATGTGGTGCTATGAGGTCTTCTATATATGATGGAGCCTGACCATTCAGAGCTTTATATGTAAGAAGCAGGGTTTTAAATTCTATTCTACATTTAATTGGAAGCCAATGGAGAGAAGCTAGTGAAGGTGAAATATGATCTCTCTTGCTAGTTCCAGTCAGCACTCTTGCTGCAGCATTTTGGATTAATTGCAGGCTCTTTAGGGAGTTACTGGGGCATCCTGAAAGTAGGGAATTACAGTAGTCCAACCTAGAGGTAACAAATGCATGGACCAGTTTTTCGGCATCACTTTGAAACAGGATGCTCCTAATTTTGGCAATGTTCCGTAGGTGGAAGAAGGCTGTTCTAGAGATTTGTTTTATATGTGAGTTAAAGGACAGATCCTGATCAAACATAACTCCAAGGTTCCTTGCAGTAGTACTGGAGGCCAGACTTATGCCATCTAGTGTAACAATATGGTTGGACATCATATCTCTGAGATTTTTGGGCCCAAATACTATGACTTCAGTTTTGTCTGAGTTTAAAAGTAAAAAATTGTGGGACATCCAGGCCTTTATGTCTTGTAGGCATGCTTGAAGCTTTATTACCTGATTATTTTCATCTGGTTCCATAGATAAATATAGCTGGGTATCATCAGCATAACAGTGGAAATTTATGGAGTGTTTTCTAATAATGTTGCCTAAAGGAGACACATATAAAGTAAAAAGTATTGGTCCTAACACAGAGCCTTGTGGAACTCCATAGCTAACCTTTGTGTGCATGGAGGATTCATCATTAACATGAACAAATTGAAATCTATCAGATAGATAAGATTTAAACCAACCTAGTGCAGTTCCTGTAATTCCAATTTCATGTTCCAGTCTCTGTAATAAAATGTTATGATCAATGGTATCAAATGCAGCACTAAGATCTAACAGAACAAGTATAGAGATGAGTCCAGTATCTGAGGCCATGAGAAGATCGTTGGTGACTTTTACCAGTGCTGTTTCTGTACTATGATGAACTCTAAATCCTGACTGAAAGTCTTCATACAAATTATTCCTATGAAGGTGATCACATAATTGTTTTGCGACTACTTTTTCAATTATTTTAGAAATAAAGGGGAGATTAGATATTGGTCTGTAATTGGCTAAAACACCTGGGTCAAGACAGGGTTTTTTTAAGTAATGGTTTAATTACAGCTACCTTATAGGCCTGTGGTACATAGCCTGTTTCTAAAGATAGATTTATGATATCTAATATGAATGCATCTATTAAGGGTAAAACTTCCTTGAGCAGCTTAGTTGGAATAGGGTCTAGCAGACAGGTTGTTGGTTTAGATGAGTTAATAATTGAAGTTAGCTCAGAGAGATCTATGGGTAAAAAGCAGTCTAACAGGGATTGGGGCCTTATCGATGACTCTAGCACTGCTGTACATGAAGATCTATCTGTAATTTTTGGGGGGAGGATCTGGTGAATTCGTTCTCTAATAGCTACAATTTTATTCATAAAGAAGGTCATGAAGTCATTGCTGCTCAAAGTTAAGGGAAAACTAGGCTCAACAGAACTATGGCTCTTAGTCAGCCTGGCTACAGTGCTGAACAGAAACCGGGGGTTGTTCTTGTTTTCTTCTATTAATGATGAATAATATGCTGTTCTGGCATCACTGAGAGCTTTTTTGTACATTTTTAAACTATTTTTCCAGGCTAAATGAGATTCTTCTAACTTTCTGGAACGCCACTTCCTTTCTAACTTTCATGTTTCCTGTTTTAAGTTGCGTGTTTGTGAACTATACCAAGGAGATCGCCTCTGCTGGTTTACTGCCTTCTTTTTTAGAGGGGCAACACTATCGAGTATTGTACGTAGTGAGGCTGCAGAATTGTCAACAAGATAATCTACTTGTGCAGGAGTAACATTAAGGAGACTACTTTCCATTGTATTAACATATGGTGAAGCAAATGATGAAGAAATAATTTCTTTAAATTTGTTGACAGCTTTTTCACTTAAGCATCTGCTATAGTGGAATTTTTCAGTTTTATAACTGCTATATAGTCTGTTATTGTAAATTCAAATGTTATTAAAAAATGGTAAGACAGAAGAGAGTTGTGAGGAAATATGGTTAAATTATCCGCTTCAATTCCATACGTAAGGACAAGGTCTAACGTGTGACTAAAACAGTAAGTGGGTTTATTTACATTTTGGGAAAAACCAATTGAATCTAATAATGAATTAAACGCAGTGCTCAGGCAGTTACTGTCAGCATCTACATGAATGTTAAAGTCACCCACTATAATGACTTTATCTGTACTAAGCACTAAATCAGATAGAAAATCAGAAAATTCAATCAAAAACTCTGAATAAGGGACTGGAGGACGGTACACGATAACAAATAATAGTGGGTGTGAAAGGCTAAGAGTAAGGCTTTCAAATGAGTTATAACTATGTTTAGGTCTAGGGTTTATTGATGAGCTAGAATGGAAGATTGCTGCAACTCCTCCACCTCGGCCTGTGCTTCTAGGAACATGATAATTAATATGACTTGGGGGTGTTGACTCATTTAAACTGACATATTCTTCCTGCTGCAACCAAGTTTCAGTGAGACAAAATAAATCGAATTGATGATCACTTATTAAGTCATTTACTAACAGAGATTTAGAAGAGAGAGATCTGATATTTAATAATCCACATTTAATAGTTTTGGGGTTTTGTTCTGTAAGAGGAGTAGTCTTAACTTTTATTAGGTTATTATGATTAACTCCTCTTGTTGATTTGAACTCAGATCGCTGGATTCACAGTCCAGAGTGCTTACCTATACACCAAGGAATCTTCAGATGCTGCCAAATGAAGAATGTGTGCACTGGAAATGTGAACAGTGTTACACAGACAACAGTTTTAACAGTCT
>NW_027125250.1:0-130000 GCF_033026475.1 Channa argus | reverse complement strand
AATTTGGTTTTCAAATCACAGAGATTCAAACCCCCTTTTGCGTATGGCCCAACTAGTGTCTTGTGAGCAATAGTGAAGGCCTTGCCTTTCCACAAGAAACCGCTGATAGCGCTGCACAGCCCGGACAGTACATCGCCCGGCAGGTGACAGACCTGCATGGCATAGACCAGCCCCGGCACTATTATGGAGTTTATAATGACCACTCTTCCCTTCAGCCCAAGACCTCTCATCTTCCACAGCCCAAGCCTGGACCTACACCACGCGAGCCTCTCCTCCCAGGTTTTGCGGACGCTGACCAGCGGCTGAGGACAAATATATATCCCAAGTAGCTTGACCTCAGTCTCACCCCTTTTAAAATTCAGACCCACATCCCCTAGAGCAGACCCGGGCCCACAAATAAGGCTGGATTTCTCCCTATTAACTCGGGCTCCCGCCGCCTGCTCATATGCTTCAAGGTGCTTTAGCACCTGTTGTAAACTCTCACCATCCTTAACCATAATGCTTATATCATCCGCATACTGAGCTATTTTAAACTCATTACCTTTGGGAGATGTTATCCCCTTGATAAGCAGATCGGTTATAATGGATTGTGCAAGAGGCTCTGCTACAATTGCATATAGCATAGCAGACAGCGGACATCCCTGCCTCACTGATCTCTCTAGGGGGAAAGGATCTGTTAAGAGGCCGTTACATTTCACGACACTAGTAGCCCGGCTGTACAACAACTTCACCCGTTCTCGAAAAATTGGGCCGAACCCAAAAACCCCCAGACATCCAAAGAGAAACTCATGACTGACCCTGTCAAATGCCTTCTCCAAATCAACACTGAGGTATATGCCCCCTGTCATCATTAGGTTTTCAAAAGACAACTTTGTTGACAGGATGCAGTCAGCAATATCCCTCCCAGGAATACTGTAAGTCTGGGTAGGCCCAATTATCGAGCCGATCACTCCTTTGAGCCTAAAACCCAGTACCTTAGTCAGGATCTTATAGTCAGTGTTGAGCAGGCTAATTGGTCTATAGTTTGCTAGGTCAGATTTTTCCCCTTTGTTTTTATACACTAGAGTGATCACTCCCCTCAGGAAGGACTCTGCGCACCTGCCCTCCTCCTGTATGGCCAAAAAAAGTCTGCAGAGGACAGGGGCCAGCAGGTGACTGAAATGCTGATAGAATTCAGCTGAGAGACCGTCCGAACCTGGGCTCCTTGATGTATTCAGGGCTAAGATTGCCTCTTTCACTTCTTCCAACTGGATGTTTTCATCACACAAAGCCGCATCCTCGTGACTGAGGGAGCAGCTAATTTTCCCAAGTACTTGATTTAACTTTATCTGTGATATCTTTTGCCTACTAAATAAATTGGAATAGAAATCTTGCACGGTTTGTAAAATATCCACTGAATCAGTATGTGTGTTACCCTCCGAGTCCTTTATTTCAGAAATATATGTTTTGGTCTGTTTCCTCTTTTCCAAACCCAGAAAAAATGCAGTACAGCGCTCACCTTTCAACATATGCTGCGCTTTGCTGCGGATCATTGCACCCCTGCATTTTCTCTCATCAAGGTGTCTCAACTGCTCCCTCAGCACAAGATACGTCTCCAACGGATGTCCACACCCAGCCTCAACCAACTCAAGCTCCTTTTTCAGGCGGTCCCTCAGCTCATCCTCCTCTCTTTTCTCTCTTTGTCTTTTCTCTCTGCTCAATGCGATGCAGCGCTTCTTGATTTTTAACTTAGTGCGCTCCCACCACTCAATGATGTCAACCACAAACTCACTTTGATCACATAGAGCAGAGAGAAAAGACTCCATTTTTGCTCTAAAAAATCCATCCTCTAAGAGGCTTGAATTAAAGCACCACAAGCCCCCATTCCTCTGCACCCTGCCCTCCCCTAGAGCCACTCTCAGAGAGGCATGATCACTCCAAGTGCAAAACTCATATTTACAGTTATTTAAAACCTTAACCAAACCTGACGCTAGCAAGCACAAATCTATTCTAGATTGTTTCAGCCTGCCCAACACCACTTGCCTGCGCGAATACGCACGGGTACCGGGGTTCAGTACTCTCCATGCATCCATCAAGTCACACTCTTCCATCCATTCAAACACAGCCGACCTACTAGTGTCATTCTTAAATTTATTGTTGACACCCACATCTATCCTAGCCAGTGTCACATTCCAGTCCCCTATCACCACTGAGCGATCATCTGTCCATCTTTTACAGCGCCTGAAAAAAACCCTCCTCTCTCCTTCACTATTTGGCCCATATAAATTCACAATTCTATATCTCTGACTCTGTTCAATTACATCAATCACCAGTAGCCTTCCCTGATCATCCTTAGCAATTTGCACGACACTCTCAAACAATCCAGGTTTTACAAAGATTGCTACCCCTGCAGTTTTGTCTGGGGAGAGAGAATAAAACAGATCCCCTCTCCAAAAGCACTTTATGCTTTTTATTATCTCAGAGGTCCACCTGCATTCCTGGACGCACAGGATGTCACACAGCATTTTCCCGCAAAGCTGTTCAATTCTCTCAATGTTTTTAAGACCATTCAAATTTTGAGAGAGAAGCAGCATTCCCAGAAAAAAAACTAAAATCGGCCCTGTCATTTTTTGGCATATTTCTTACCTTTATTTCTATACCCTCCCTCAGTTCCACTTGGCTTACCCTGCTGTGCCCTCTTCCTGACCTGTTTTACCCATTGGACATCCATCTCTAAATCTGAGTCCACGCTAGTAGCCTGGGGAGCCAGCAGGGCTACATCAGAAGTGGGTATTCGAGTGGTGGACTCTATTTCATTTCGAGAGTGAGGCTCATTCGGCTCAGGCCGGGGTGAGCCTAGCCAGCCCCCTTCAGGGCGACTCGCCGCATCCCCGCTCCAGTCCGCCAGCACATGATCCATACTGGATCCTAGCTCATCGACACCCTCATTTCTTATGCCCTCTTGCACCAACAAGTCAGCACTCTGTGACACCACCTCATCTCCAAGCTCATTCTCACTCTCTGTCTCGCTACCCAGGGCTGGCTCCTGTGCAGGCCTGACATTACTCCTCTCATCATCAGAGATGGAGTCCCGGTTTACCACCCCTTCCCCTTCACCTGCATTATGGCAATTACATTGCTCCGCTGGGGCATGGCACGCAACACACCTGTGCGCCCAGGCATCACACTCACGTGCATAATGACCCTGTTTATTGCATTGCATGTGAAAGCATGTGAAATCTGGGCAATCTCTAACTATATGCCCAGGCTGTAAACACATCCTACACACCTTAACCTGATTATTATGAATAACTCTGAAGTATTCTGGTCCTGTGGCCGTCATAAATTTTGAGGAATATGGTAATGACTGCACAGTTTCATTAAATTTAACTTTTACATATCTTGTTCCGTCCGCCACGTCAGTCCCAGGCCACAACCGTCTTTTAATAGGAGAGATTGCTCTCACTCCCCACACATCCAGTTTTTCTAAAATGTCCTCATCCGCAATATAGGCAGGCAAATTCAAAAATGACACCACCAATTCATCGATAACTAAAGTTTTTACCATCACCACTGCTCTACCCACTTTAAATCCATCTAAGAGTCTTTTCTTTCCAGCTTCGCTCTTGACCGTCACCTCATATTTATTCGGCCCCGTCTCCCGCAATGCAACGATGCCTCCACACACATCACGCATTGCTCTCAGCAGTTCCATTGTCTTAACTTTCTCTTCTCCCACCACCTCAGCCAATACAGTCAAGTCCCTATCATACCGCATTTCTTTCCGTGTCTCTGTCGCTCCACCCGGCTCCGAACGCGTGCTTACCCGTTCTCCCTGTTGTCTCTCATCTGCCGCCAAACAGTCATTCTCCATTCTCCGTCCAGGCCGCTCCTTTGCAATCTCCATTCTTTTCTCAATCTGCTTGACACCCTTATTCAGCGACTTCCTCGTCTCCTCCGCCAGCTCCAGCTCATTCCCTCTCAACGCGCTTTCCCCATAGACGCCACTTTTCTCCGTTTCCATTCTTCTCCTTCCGCTCTTGATGGATGAAATGTGCAAACTCGTCATCAGCCTATCTCTTTATCAGTTCATTGCTACCCTTGCCATCAGTGATTGATGCGTGAAGTATGGGATGTCTCAGGCAAAAAAGAGCTTGTTGATTAAGCCACTACACATCTATCAGCTGGTATTGGTGTTCTTCTGCCCTTTGCTGGGAAGACATCAATTCATAGAGCTTTAACATATGCATTCATTTTTTCAGCAAACTCCAGAAAAAGAGTTCTTAGAGTAACCAGTATCCAATTATTGCATTACATTAATTGAACCACGTCATTTGGTAGAGTACTAGAGTCATTGAATGGAGCACAACAGAAAGAACTGTTGCCAAAGTTGCCTGCATTTATTGCACATTAAATCCTGAGACCAGCAACACAGCTCAAAGGACGAGCTGGTTTTATTCGTCCTACACTATAACAGGTCCCACCGTAATTTGAACTCAGATCGCTGGATTCACAGTCCAGAGTGCTTACCTATACACCAGGGAATCTCCAGATGCTGCCAAATGAAGAATATGCGCACTGGAAATGTGAACAGTGTTACACAGACAACAATTGTAACAGTCTGTGGTTTTACTGAGCAGTCCTGAACACTCTGATGCTTGACAGGGGTTTCAAGGCTTATTGCATTTCACAGGGAGATATTTCAACTACTAGCCCTTATGACTCTGTTTGGGGTGAAACACAAAAATAGGGAAGCACTTGAAAACGAGGGGTAGGGTTATAAATTAGGAATTTGGGATTGTGTCTGGGATCGCACTTCATGCCCAAAATGTGTTTTTAGCATTATCTGAATGAGATCCGCAAGGATATTTACTTAAGAGTGTGTCTATCGTAAACCATTGTGCAACCTTTGCCTCATCTCTCTCCCTGTATTAGTTCTTTAAACACTTGCCATGAGTGTTGATTGCACAAAGTACTCTATGTCTCTGGAACAAGATGAGCTCGTTGACAATGCCACTGTGTGTCTCCCAGTTGGTGGAGTAACTGAGTCACTCATTGGGGCAAAAAAACCTACAACTAGCCAGCGGTAGGTTCCACCGAGATTTGAACTCGGATCACTGGATTCAAAGTCCAGAGTGCTCACCATTACACCATGGAACCATTTCACATTGTTAGGCTACTTTTGTTGAGCAGTTCCTTCCAGACGATTTGATTCATTTCAGTATTGTGTGCATATTGACAACTTGGAGATTGGGTGATCATGTAGCAAACTATAAAATTGTCAATACAAGGAAGTTTGGGTACATCTAAGCACTGTGTCACTCTTATCTCTGTGTGTGATGTTCATTGCATCTATCCAGATGAACTGTAACTTGTATAACATCAAAGTCTATGAATTCATCCAGGTAAGCAACATTGGAGAATAGGTGGTTCCCCACCTTTGACTACTGTGGGAGAATGTGTTTTCCAAGTGTCAGCTGTTGTCCATAAAATCCAACATTTGTCAGAAGTGGGATTCAAACCCACACCTCCAGGAGAGACTGTGACCTGAACGCAGCGCCTTAGACCGCTCGGCCATCCTGACAACGGAAGGTGGGGTTGTTTGGTACTCCAAAGAAATCCGAAAAGACAGCGTTTATTTTATGCGTAATTATTGTGAATCAAATGTGCAAACTCGTCATCAGCCTATCTCTTTATCAGTTCATTCCTACCCTGGCCATCAGTGATTGATGCGTGAAGTATGGGATGTCTCAGGCAAAAAAGAGCTTGTTGATTAAGCCACTACACATCTGTCAGCTGGTATTGGTGTTCTTCTGCCCTTTGCTGGGAAGACATCAATTCATGGAGCTTTACCAGATGCATTCATTTTTTCAGCAAACTCCAGAAAAAGAGTTCTTAGAGTAACCAGTATCCAATTATTGCATTACATTAATTGAACCCCGTCATTTGATAGAGTACTAGAGTCATTGAATGGAGCACAACAGAAAGAACTGTTGCCAAAGTTGCCTGCATTTATTGCACATCAAATCCTGAGACCAGCAACACAGCTCAAAGGACGAGCTGGTTTTATTCGTTCTACACTATAACAGGTCCCAACGTGATTTGAACTCAGATCGCTGGATTCACAGTCCAGAGTGCTTACCTATACACCAGGGAATCTCCAGATGCTGCCAAATGAAGAATGTGTGCACTGGAAATGTGAACAGTGTTACACAGACAACAGTTTTAACAGTCTGTGGTTTTACTGAGCAGTCCCGAACACTCAGATGCTTGACAGGGGTTTTAAGGCTTATTGCATTTCACAGGGAGATATTTCAACTACTAGACCTTATGACTCTGTTTGGGGTGAAACACAAAAATAGGGAAGCACTTGAAAACAAGGGGTAGGGTTATAAATTAGGAATTTGGGATTGTGTCTGGGATCGCACTTCATGCCCAAAATGTGTTTTTAGCATTATCTGAATGAGATCCGCAAGGATATTTACTTAAGAGTGTGTCTATCGTAAACCATTGTGCAACTTTTGCCTCATCTCTCTCCCTGTATTAGTTCTTTAAACACTTGCCATGAGTGTTGATTGCACAAAGTACTCTATGTCTCTGGAACAAGATGAGCTCGTTGACAATGCCACTGTGTGTCTCCCAGTTGGTGGAGTAACTGAGTCACTCATTGGGGCAAAAAAACCTACAACTAGCCAGCAGTAGGTTCCACCGAGATTTGAACTCCGATCACTGGATTCAAAGTCCAGAGTGCTCACCATTACACCATGGAACCATTTCACATTGTTAGGCTACTTTTGTTGAACAGTTTCTTCCAGACGATTTGATTCATTTCATTATTGTGTGCATATTGACAACTTGGAGATTGGGTGATCATGTAGCAAACTATAAAGTTGTCAATACAAGGAAGTTTGGGTACATCTAAGCACTGTGTCACTCTTACCTCTGTGTGTGATGTTCATTGCATCAATCCAGATGAACTGTAACTTGTATAACATCAAAGTCTATGAATTCATCCAGGTAAGCAGCATTGGAGAATAGGTGGTTCCCCACCTTTGACTAATGTGGGAGAATGTGTTTTCCAAGTGTCAGCTGTTGTCCCTAAAATCCAACATTTGTCAGAAGTGGGGTTCGAACCCTCGCCTCCAGTAGAGACTGCGATCTGAACGCAGCGCCTTAGACCGCTCGGCCATCCTGACAACAGAACAGGCTTGGTTTGGTACTCCAAAAAAAAATGCGCAAAGACAGCATTTAGATTAGGCGTAATTATTGTAAATCAAATGTGCAAACTCGTCATCAGCCTATCTCCTTATCGGTTTATTGCTACCCTGGCCATCAGTGATGGATGCGTGAAGTATGGGATGTCTCAGGCAAAAAAGAGCTTGTTGATTAAGCCACTACACACCTGTCAGCTGGTATTGGTGTTCTTCTGCCCTTTACTGGCAAGACATCAATTCATAGAGCTTTAACATATACATTCAGTTTTTCAGCAAACTCCAGAAAAGGTAACCAGTATCCAAATATTGCATTATATTAATTGAACCACGTCATTTGGTAGAGTACTAGAGTCAATGAATGGAGCATAAGAGAAAGAACTGTTGCCAAAGTTGCCTGCATTTATTGCACATTAAAACCTGAGAACAGCAAGCCAGCTTAAAGGTCCAGCTGGTTTTATTCATTCTACACTATAACAGGTCCCATCGTGATTTGAACTCAGATTGCTGGATTCATAGTCCAGAGTGCTTACCTATACACCAGGGAATCTCCAGATGCTGCCAAATGAAGCAAGTGTGCACTGGAAAAGTGAACAGTGTTACACAGACACTATTTTTAATATATTTCAAATACTAACCCTTATGACAAAAATAAGGAAGCACTTGAAAACTAGGGTAGGGTTATAAAAGAGGAATTGGGGATTGTGTCTGGGATCGCACTTCATGCCCAAACTTGAATGGAATGCCCAAAATGTGTTTTTAGCATTATGTGACAGAGATCAGCAAGAATACTTAGCTAAGAGTGTGTTTATTTTAAACCATCGTGCAGGCTTGGCCTCATTTCTGTGCCGGTTTCAGTTTTTTTAGACTTGTCATGAGTGTTTAGTGCACATAGTATTCTGTTTCTGGAACAAGATGAGCTCCATGACAATGCCACTGTGAGTCTCCCAGTTGGTGGAGTAACCGAGTCAATCATTGCATCGAGAAAAGCTACAACCTGCCAACAGTAGGTCCCACCGAGATTTGAACTCTGATCGCTGGATTCAGAGTCCAGAGTGCTCACCATTACACCATGGAACCTTTCCACATTGCTAGCTTTATGTTGTTGAACAGGTTCTTCCACACAATTTGATTCATTTCATTATTGTCTCCAACTTGACAACTTGGACATTTGGCTGATCATGTAGCAAACTAAAAAAATGTCAATACGAGGCGGTTTGGGTACATCTAAGCACTGTGTCACTTTTATCTCAGTGTGTGATGTTCATTGCATCTATCCAGATGCACTGTAACTTGTATAACATGAAAATCTATGGATTTGGCCAATAGAGTCAGTCTCAAATAGACTCTCATTAGTGATTATAGGGCATAGATGAAAGACTACCTTTGATACGTAAGTAGAGGGGTGCCAAAGCCATGCTCCTTGAGCTCCACAGCCCTGCTTGCTTGTCAGCTATCCGTGCTTTACCCACTGCTCCTGCACTTTCTGTCTGATTGAACACACCTTATCCAGGTAAGCAGTCTTGGAGAATAAGTGGTTCCCCACCTCTGACGAATGTGGAAGAATGGATCCAATGTGTTTTCCAAGTGTCAGCTGTGGTCCCTAAAATCCAACATTTGTCAGAAGTGGGCTTCGAACCCACGCCTCCAGGAGAGACTGCGACCTGAACGCAGCGCCTTAGACCGCTCGGCCATCCTGACAACAGAAGTGGGGGTTGTTTGGTACTCCAAAGAAATCCGAAAAGACAGCGTTTAGATTATGCGTAATTATTGTGAATCAAATGTGCAAACTCGTCATCAGCCTATCTCTTTATCAGTTTATTGCTACCCTGGCCATCAGTGATTGATGCGTGAAGTATGGGATGTCTCAGGCAAAAAAGAGCTTGTTGATTAAGCCACTACACATCTATCAGCTGGTATTGGTGTTCTTTTGCCCTTTGCTGGGAAGACATCAATTCATGGAGCTTTAACATATGCATTCATTTTTTCAGCAAACTCCAGAAAAAGAGTTCTTAGAGTAACCAGTATCCAATTATTGCATTACATTAATTGAACCCCGTAATTTGATAGAGTACTAGAGTCATTGAATGGAGCACAACAGATAGAACTGTTGCCAAAGTTGCCTGCATTTATTGCACATTAAATCCTAAGACCAGCAACACAGCTCAAAGGACAAGCTGGTTTTATTCGTTCCAAACTATAACAGGTCCCACCGTGATTTGAACTCAGATCGCTGGATTCACAGTCCAGAGTGCTTACCTATACACCAGGGCATCTCCAGATGCTGCCAAATGAAGAATGTGTGCACTGGAAATGTGAACAGTGTTACACAGACAACAGTTTTAACAGTCTGTGGTTTTACTAAGCAGTCCTGAACACTCTGATGCTTGACAGGGGTTTCAAGGCTTATTGCATTTCACAGGGAGATATTTCAACTACTAGACCTTATGACTCTGTTTGGGGTGAAACACAAAAATAGGGAAGCACTTGAAAACGAGGGGTAGGGTTATAAATTAGGAATTTGGGATTGTGTCTGGGATCGCACTTCATGCCCAAAATGTGTTTTTAGCATTATCTGAATGAGATCCGCAAGGATATTTACTTAAGAGTGTGTCTATCGTAAACCATTGTGCAACCTTTGCCTCATCTCTCTCCCTGTATTAGTTCTTTAAACACTTGCCATGAGTGTTGATTGCACAAAGTACTCTATGTCTCTGGAACAAGATGAGCTCGTTGACAATGCCACTGTGTGTCTCCCAGTTGGTGGAGTAACTGAGTCACTCATTGGGGCAAAAAAACCTACAACTAGCCAGTGGTAGGTTCCACCGAGATTTGAACTCAGATCACTGGATTCAAAGTCCAGAGTGCTCCCCATTACACCATGGAACCATTTCACATTGTTAAGCTACTTTTGTTGAACAGTTTCTTCCAGACGATTTGATTAATTTCATTATTGTGTGCATATTGACAACTTGGAGATTGGGTGATCATGTAGCAAACTATAAAATTGTCAATACAAGGAAGTTTGGGTACATCTAAGCACTGTGTCACTCTTACCTCTGTGTGTGATGTTCATTGCATCTATCCAGATGAACTGTAAATTGTATAACATCAAAGTCTATGAATTCATCCAGGTAATCAGCATTGGAGAATAGGTGGTTCCCCACCTTTGACTAATGTGGGAGAATGTGTTTTCCAAGTGTCAGCTGTTGTCCCTAAAATCCAACATTTGTCAGAAGTGGGGTTCGAACCCACGCCTCCAGGAGAGACTGCGACCTGAACGCAACGCCTTAGACCGCTCGGCCATCCTGACAACAGAAGGGGGGGGTTGTTTGGTACTCCAAAGAAATCCGAAAAGACAGCGTTTAGATTATGCGTAATTATTGTGAATCAAATGTGCAAACTCGTCATCAGCCTATCTCTTTATCCGTTCATTGCGACCCTGGCCATCAGTGATTGATGCGTGAAGTATGGGATGTCTCAGGCAAAAAAGAGCTTGTTGAGTAAGCCAATACACATCTGTCAGCTGGTATTGGTGTTCTTCTGCCCTTTGCTGGGAAGACATCAATTCATGGAGCTTTAACATATGCATTAATTTTTTCAGCAAACTCCAGAAAAAGAGTTCTTAGAGTAACCAGTATCCAATTATTGCATTACATTAATTGAACCCCGTAATTTGATAGAATACAAGAGTCATTGAATGGAGCACAACAGAAAGAACTGTTGCCAAAGTTGCCTGCATTTATTGCACATTAAATCCTGAGACCAGCAACACAGCTCAAAGGACGAGCTGGTTTTATTCGTTCTACACTATAACAGGTCCCACCGTGATTTGAACTCAGATCGCTGGATTCACAGTCCAGAGTGCTTACCTATACACCAGGGAATCTCCAGATGCTGCCAAATGAAGAATGTGTGCACTGGAAATGTGAACAGTGTTACACAGACAACAGTTTTAACAGTCTGTGGTTTTACTGAGCAGTCCTGAACACTCTGATGCTTGACTGGGGTTTCAAGGCTTATTGCATTTCACAGGGAGATATTTCAACTACTAGACCTTATGACTCTGTTTGGTGTGAAACACAAAAATAGGGAAGCACTTGAAAACGAGGGGTAGGGTTATAAATTAGGAATTTGGGATTGTGTCTGGGATCGCACTTCATGCCCAAAATGTGTTTTTAGCATTATCTGAATGAGATCCGCAAGGATATTTACTTAAGAGTGTGTCTATCGTAAACCATTGTGCAACCTTTGCCTCATCTCTCTCCCTCATCTCTCTCCCTGTATTAGTTCTTTAAACACTTGCCATGAGTGTTGATTGCACAAAGTACTCTATGTCTCTGGAACAAGATGAGCTCGTTGACAATGCCACTGTGTGTCTCCCAGTTGGTGGAGTTACTGAGTCACTCATTGGGGCAAAAAAACCTACAACTAGCCAGCGGTAGGTTCCACCGAGATTTGAACTCGGATCACTGGATTCAAAGTCCAGAGTGCTCCCCATTACAACATGGAACCATTTCACATTGTTAGGCTACTTTTGTTGAACAGTTTCTTCCAGACGATTTGATTCATTTCATTATTGTGTGCATATTGACAACTTGGAGATTGGGTGATCATGTAGCAAACTATAAAGTTGTCAATACAAGGAAATTTGGGTACATCTAAGCACTGTGTCACTCTTACCTCTGTGTGTGATGTTCATTGCATCTATCCAGATGAACTGTAATTTGTATAACATCAAAGTCTATGAATTCCTCCAGGTAAGCAGCATTGGAGAATAGGTGGTTCCCCACCTTTGACTAATGTGGGAGAATGTGTTTTCCAAGTGTCAGCTGTTGTCCCTAAAATCCAACATTTGTCAGAAGTGGGGTTCGAACCCACGCCTCCAGGAGAGACTGCGACCTGAACGCAGCGCCTTAGACCGCTCGGCCATCCTGACAACAGAAGTGGGGGTTGTTTGGTACTCCAAAGAAATCCGAAAAGACAGCGTTTAGATTATGCGTAATTATTGTGAATCAAATGTGCAAACTCGTCATCAGCCTATCTCTTTATCAGTTTATTGCTACCCTGGCCATCAGTGATTGATGCGTGAAGTATGGGATGTCTCAGGCAAAAAAGAGCTTGTTGATTAAGCCACTACACATCTATCAGCTGGTATTGGTGTTCTTTTGCCCTTTGCTGGGAAGACATCAATTCATGGAGCTTTAACATATGCATTCATTTTTTCAGCAAACTCCAGAAAAAGAGTTCTTAGAGTAACCAGTATCCAATTATTGCATTACATTAATTGAACCCCGTAATTTGATAGAATACAAGAGTCATTGAATGGAGCACAACAGAAAGAACTGTTGCCAAAGTTGCCTGCATTTATTGCACATTAAATCCTAAGACCAGCAACACAGCTCAAAGGACAAGCTGGTTTTATTCGTTCCAAACTATAACAGGTCCCACCGTGATTTGAACTCAGATCGCTGGATTCACAGTCCAGAGTGCTTACCTATACACCAGGGCATCTCCAGATGCTGCCAAATGAAGAATGTGTGCACTGGAAATGTGAACAGTGTTACACAGACAACAGTTTTAACAGTCTGTGGTTTTACTAAGCAGTCCTGAACACTCTGATGCTTGACAGGGGTTTCAAGGCTTATTGCATTTCACAGGGAGATATTTCAACTACTAGACCTTATGACTCTGTTTGGGGTGAAACACAAAAATAGGGAAGCACTTGAAAACGAGGGGTAGGGTTATAAATTAGGAATTTGGGATTGTGTCTGGGATCGCACTTCATGCCCAAAATGTGTTTTTAGCATTATCTGAATGAGATCCGCAAGGATATTTACTTAAGAGTGTGTCTATCGTAAACCATTGTGCAACCTTTGCCTCATCTCTCTCCCTGTATTAGTTCTTTAAACACTTGCCATGAGTGTTGATTGCACAAAGTACTCTATGTCTCTGGAACAAGATGAGCTCGTTGACAATGCCACTGTGTGTCTCCCAGTTGGTGGAGTAACTGAGTCACTCATTGGGGCAAAAAAACCTACAACTAGCCAGCGGTAGGTTCCACCGAGATTTGAACTCAGATCACTGGATTCAAAGTCCAGAGTGCTCCCCATTACACCATGGAACCATTTCACATTGTTAAGCTACTTTTGTTGAACAGTTTCTTCCAGACGATTTGATTAATTTCATTATTGTGTGCATATTGACAACTTGGAGATTGGGTGATCATGTAGCAAACTATAAAATTGTCAATACAAGAAAGTTTGGGTACATCTAAGCACTGTGTCACTCTTACCTCTGTGTGTGATGTTCATTGCATCTATCCAGATGAACTGTAAATTGTATAACATCAAAGTCTATGAATTCATCCAGGTAATCAGCATTGGAGAATAGGTGGTTCCCCACCTTTGACTAATGTGGGAGAATGTGTTTTCCAAGTGTCAGCTGTTGTCCCTAAAATCCAACATTTGTCAGAAGTGGGGTTCGAACCCACGCCTCCAGGAGAGACTGCGACCTGAACGCAGCGCCTTAGACCGCTCGGCCATCCTGACAACAGAAGGGGGGGGGTTGTTTGGTACTCCAAAGAAATCCGAAAAGACAGCGTTTAGATTATGCGGAATTATTGTGAATCAAATGTGCAAACTCGTCATCAGGCTATCTCTTTATCAGTTCATTGCTACCCTGGCCATCAGTGATTGATGCGTGAAGTATGGGATGTCTCAGGCAAAAAAGAGCTTGTTGATTAAGCCACTACACATCTATCAGCTGGTATTGGTGTTCTTTTGCCCTTTGCTGGGAAGACATCAATTCATGGAGCTTTAACATATGCATTCATTTTTTCAGCAAACTCCAGAAAAAGAGTTCTTAGAGTAACCAGTATCCAATTATTGCATTACATTAATTGAACCCCGTAATTTGATAGAGTACTAGAGTCATTGAATGGAGCACAACAGATAGAACTGTTGCCAAAGTTGCCTGCATTTATTGCACATTAAATCCTAAGACCAGCAACACAGCTCAAAGGACAAGCTGGTTTTATTCGTTCCAAACTATAACAGGTCCCACCGTGATTTGAACTCAGATCGCTGGATTCACAGTCCAGAGTGCTTACCTATACACCAGGGCATCTCCAGATGCTGCCAAATGAAGAATGTGTGCACTGGAAATGTGAACAGTGTTACACAGACAACAGTTTTAACAGTCTGTGGTTTTACTAAGCAGTCCTGAACACTCTGATGCTTGACAGGGGTTTCAAGGCTTATTGCATTTCACAGGGAGATATTTCAACTACTAGACCTTATGACTCTGTTTGGGGTGAAACACAAAAATAGGGAAGCACTTGAAAACGAGGGGTAGGGTTATAAATTAGGAATTTGGGATTGTGTCTGGGATCGCACTTCATGCCCAAAATGTGTTTTTAGCATTATCTGAATGAGATCCGCAAGGATATTTACTTAAGAGTGTGTCTATCGTAAACCATTGTGCAACCTTTGCCTCATCTCTCTCCCTGTATTAGTTCTTTAAACACTTGCCATGAGTGTTGATTGCACAAAGTACTCTATGTCTCTGGAACAAGATGAGCTCGTTGACAATGCCACTGTGTGTCTCCCAGTTGGTGGAGTAACTGAGTCACTCATTGGGGCAAAAAAACCTACAACTAGCCAGCGGTAGGTTCCACCGAGATTTGAACTCAGATCACTGGATTCAAAGTCCAGAGTGCTCCCCATTACACCATGGAACCATTTCACATTGTTAAGCTACTTTTGTTGAACAGTTTCTTCCAGACGATTTGATTAATTTCATTATTGTGTGCATATTGACAACTTGGAGATTGGGTGATCATGTAGCAAACTATAAAATTGTCAATACAAGGAAGTTTGGGTACATCTAAGCACTGTGTCACTCTTACCTCTGTGTGTGATGTTCATTGCATCTATCCAGATGAACTGTAAATTGTATAACATCAAAGTCTATGAATTCATCCAGGTAATCAGCATTGGAGAATAGGTGGTTCCCCACCTTTGACTAATGTGGGAGAATGTGTTTTCCAAGTGTCAGCTGTTGTCCCTAAAATCCAACATTTGTCAGAAGTGGGGTTCGAACCCACGCCTCCAGGAGAGACTGCGACCTGAACGCAGCGCCTTAGACCGCTCGGCCATCCTGACAACAGAAGTGGGGGTTGTTTGGTACTCCAAAGAAATCCGAAAAGACAGCGTTTAGATTATGCGTAATTATTGTGAATCAAATGTGCAAATCGTCATCAGCCTATCTCTTTATCAGTTCATTGCTACCCTGGCCATCAGTGATTGATGCGTGAAGTATGGGATGTCTCAGGCAAAAAAGAGCTTGTTGATTAAGCCACTACACATCTGTCAGCTGGTATTGGTGTTCTTCTGCCCTTTGCTGGGAAGACATCAATTCATGGAGCTTTAACATATGCATTCATTTTTTCAGCAAACTCCAGAAAAAGAGTTCTTAGAGTAACCAGTATCCAATTATTGCATTACATTAATTGAACCACGTCATTTGGTAGAGTACTAGAGTCATTGAATGGAGCACAACAGAAAGAACTGTTGCCAAAGTTGCCTGCATTTATTGCACATTAAATCCTGAGACCAGCAACACAGCTCAAAGGACGAGCTGGTTTTATTCGTTCTACACTATAACAGGTCCCACCGTGATTTGAACTCAGATCGCTGGATTCACAGTCCAGAGTGCTTACCTATACACCAGGGAATCTCCAGATGCTGTCAAATGAAGAATATGCGCACTGGAAATGTGAGCAGTGTTACACAGACAACAGTTGTAACAGTCTGTGGTTTTACTGAGCAGTCCTGAACACTCTCATGCTTGACAGGGGTTTCAAGGCTTATTGCATTTCACAGGGAGATATTTCAACTACTAGCCCTTATGACTCTGTTTGGGGTGAAACACAAAAATAGGGAAGCACTTGAAAACGAGGGGTAGGGTTATAAATTAGGAATTTGGGATTGTGTCTGGGATCGCACTTCATGCCCAAAATGTGTTTTTAGCATTATCTGAATGAGAATCGCAAGGATATTTACTTAAGAGTGTGTCTATCGTAAACCATTGTGCAACCTTTGCCTCATCTCTCTCCCTGTATTAGTTCTTTAAACACTTGCCATGACTGTTGATTGCACAAAGTACTCTATGTCTCTGGAACAAGATGAGCTCGTTGACAATGCCACTGTGTGTCTCCCAGTTGGTCGAGTAACTGAGTCACTCATTGGGGCAAAAAAGCTACAACTAGCCAGCGGTAGGTTGCACCGAGATTTGACCTCGGATCACTGGCTTCAAAGTCCAGAGTGCTCACCATTACACCATGGAACCATTTCACATTGTTAGGCTACTTTTGTTGAACAGTTTCTTCCAGACGATTTGATTCATTTCATTATTGCGTGCATATTGACAACTTGGAGATTGGGTGATCATGTAGCAAACTATAAAATTGTGAATACAAGGAAGTTTGGGTACATCTAAGCACTGTGTCACTCTTGTCACTGTGTGTGATGTTCATTGCATCTATCCAGATGAACTGTAACTTGTATACCATCAAAGTCTATGAATTCATCCAGGTAAGCAGCATTGGAGAATAGGTGGTTCCCCACCTTTGACTAATGTGGGAGAATGTGTTTTCCAAGTGTCAGCTGTTGTCCCTAAAATCCAGCATTTGTCAGAAGTGGGATTCAAACCCACACCTCCAGTAGAGACTGCGACCTGAACGCAGCGCCTTAGACCGCTCGGCCATCCTGACAACAGAAGGGGGGGTTGTTTGGTACTCCAAAGAAATCCGAAAAGACAGCGTTTAGATTATGCGTAATTATTGTGAATCAAATGTGCAAACTCGTCATCAGCCTATCTCTTTATCAGTTTATTGCTACCCTGGCCATCAGTGATGGATGCGTGAAGTATGGGATGTCTCAGGCAAAAAAGAGCTTGTTGATTAAGCCACTACACATCTGTCAGCTGGTATTGGTGTTCTTGCCAAAGTTGCCTGCATTTATTGCACATTAAATCCTGAGACCAGCAACACAGCTCAAAGGACGAGCTGGTTTTATTCGTTCTACACTATAACAGGTCCCACCGTGATTTGAACTCAGATCACTGGATTCACAGTCCAGAGTGCTTACCTGTACATCAGGGAATCTCCAGATGCTGCCAAATGAAGAATGTGTGCACTGGAAATGTGAACATTGTTACACAGACAACAGTTTTAACAGTCTGTGGTTTTACTGAGCAGTCCTGAACACTCAGATGCTTGACAGGGGTTTCAAGGCTTATTGCATTTCACAGGGAGATATTTACACTACTAGACCTTATGACTCTGTTTGGGTTGAAACACAAAAATAGGGAAGCACTTGAAAACGAGGGGTAGAGTTATAAATTAGGAATTTGGGATTGTGTCTGGGATCGCACTTCATGCCCAAAATGTGTTTTTAGCATTATCTGAATGAGAACCGCAACGATATTTACTTAAGAGTTTGTCTATCGTAAACCATTGTGCAACCTTTGCCTCATCTCTCTCCCTGTATTAGTTCTTTAAACACTTGCCATGAGTGTTGATTGCACATAGTATTCTGTTTCTGGAACAAGATGAGCTCCATGACAATGCCACTGTGAGTCTCCCAGTTGGTGGAGTAACCGAGTCACTCATTGCATCAAGAAAAGCTACAACCTTCCAACAGTAGGTCCCACCAAGATTTGAACTCGGATCGCTGGATTCAGAGTCCAGAGTGCTCACCATTACACCATGGAACCTTTCCACATTGCTAGCTTAATGTTGTTGAACAGGTTCTTCCACACAATTTGATTCATTTCATTATTGTCTCCAACTTGACAACTTGGAGATTTGGCTGATCATGTAGCAAACTAAAAAAATGTCAATACAAGGCGGTTTGGGTACATCTAAGCACTGTGTCACTTTTATCTCAGTGTGTGATGTTCATTGCATCTATCCAGATGCAATGTAACTTGTATAACATCAAAATCTATGGATTTGGCCAATAGAGTCAGTCTCAAATGGACTCTCATTAGTGATTATAGGGCATAGATGAAAGACTACCTTTGATACGTAACTAGTGGGGTGCCAAAGCCATGCTCCTTGAGCTCCACAGCCCTGCTTGCTTGTCAGCTATCCGTGCTTTAGCCACTGCTCCTGCACTTTCTGTCTGATTGAACACACCTTATCCAGGTAAGCAGTCTTGGAGAATAGGTGGTTCCCCACCTCTGACGAATGTGGAAGAATGGATCCAATGTGTTTTCCAAGTGTCAGCTGTTGTACTTAAAAAACAACATTTGTCAGAAGTGGGATTCGAACCCACGCCTCCAGGAGAGACTGCAATCTTAACGCAGCACCTTAGACCGCTCGGCCATCCTGACAACAGAACAGGCTTGGTTCGGTACTCCGAAAAAAATGCGCAAAGACAGCATTTAGATTAGGCGTAATTATTGTAAATCAAATGTGCAAACTCGTCATCAGCCTATCTCTTTATCAGTTTATTGCTACCCTGGCCATCAGTGATGGATGCGTGAAGTATGGTATGTCTCAGGCAAAAAAGTGCTTGTTGATTAAGCCACTACACACCTGTCAGCTGGTATTGGTGTTCTTCTGCCCTTTACTGGCAAGACATCAATTCATAGAGCTTTAACATATACATTCAGTTTTTCAGCAAACTCCAGAAAAGGTACCCAGTATCCAAATATTGCATTAAATTAATTGAACCACGTCATTTGGTAGAGTACTAGAGTCATTGAATGGAGCATAAGAGAAAGAACTGTTGCCAAAGTTGCCTGCATTTATTGCACATTAAAACCTGAGAACAGCAAGCCAGCTTAAAGGTCCAGCTGGTTTTATTCATTCTACACTATAACAGGTCCCATCGTGATTTGAACTCAGATTGCTGGATTCATAGTCCAGAGTGCTTACCTATACACCAGGGAATCTCCAGATGCTTCCAAATGAAGCAAGTGTGCACTGGAAAATTGAACAGTGTTACACAGACACTAGTTTTAATATATTTCAAATACTAACCCTTATGACAAAAATAAGGAAGCACTTGAAAACTAGGGTAGGGTTATAAAAGAGGAATTGGGGATTGTGTCTGGGATCGCACTTCATGCCCAAACTTGAATGGAATGCCCAAAATGTGTTTTTAGCATTATGTGAAAAAGATCAGCAAGGATATTAAGCTTATAGTGTGTTTATTTTAAACCATCGTGCAGGCTTGGCCTCATTTCTGTGCCGGTATAAGTTTTTTTAGACTTGTCATGAGTGTTTAGTGCACAAAGTATTCTGTTTCTGGAACAAGATGAGCTCCATGACAATGCCACTGTGAGTCTCCCAGTTGGTGGAGTAACCGAGTCACTCATTTCATCGAGAAAATCTACAACCTGCCAACAGTAGGTCCCACCGAGATTTGAACTCAGATCGCTGGATTCAGAGTCCAGAGTGCTCACCATTACACCACGGAACCTTTCCACATTGCTAGCTTAATGTTGTTGAACAGGTTCTTCCACACAATTTGATTCATTTCATTATTGTCTCCAAATTGACAACTTGGAGATTTGGCTGATCATGTAGCAAACTAAAAAAATGTCAATATTAGGCGGTTTGGGTACATCTAAGCACTGTGTCACTTTTATCTCAGTGTGTGATATTCATTGCATCTATCCAGATGCACTGTAACTTGTATAACATCAAAATCTATGGATTTGGCCAATAGAGTCAGTCTCAAATGGACTCTCATTAGTGATTATAGGGCATAGATGAAAGACTACCTTTGATACGTAACTAGAGGGGTGCCAAAGCCATGCTCCTTGAGCTCCACAGCCCTGCTTGCTTGTCAGCTATCCGTGCTTTACCCACTGCTCCTGCACTTTCTGTCTGATTGAACACACCTTATCCAGGTAAGCAGTCTTGGAGAATAGGTGGTTCCCCACCTCTGACGAATGTGGAAGAATGGTTCCAATGTGTTTTCCAAGTGTCAGCTGTTGTCCTTAAAAAACAACATTTGTCAGAAGTGGGATTCGAACCCACGCCTCCAGGAGAGACTGCGACCTTAACGCAGCGCCTTAGACCGCTCGGCCATCCTGACAACAGAACAGGCTTGGTTTGGTACTCCGAAAAAAATGCGCAAAGACAGCATTTAGATTAGGCGTAATTATTGTAAATCAAATGTGCAAACTCGTCATCAGCCTATCTCTTTATCAGTTTATTGCTACCCTGGCCATCAGTGATGGATGCGTGAAGTATGGTATGTCTCAGGCAAAAAAGAGCTTGTTGATTAAGCCACTACACACCTGTCAGCTGGTATTGGTGTTCTTCTGCCCTTTACTGGCAAGACATTATTTCATAGAGCTTTAACATATACATTCAGTTTTTCAGCAAACTCCAGAAAAGGTAAACAGTATCCAAATATTGCATTATATTAATTGAACCACGGCATTTGGTAGAGTACTAGAGTCATTGAATGGAGCATAAGAGAAAGAACTGTTGCCAAAGTTGCCTGCATTTATTGCACATTAAAACCTGAGAACAGCAAGCCAGCTTAAAGGTCCAGCTGGTTTTATTCATTCTACACTATAACAGGTCCCATCGTGATTTGAACTCAGATTGCTGGATTCATAGTCCAGAGTGCTTACCTATACACCAGGGAATCTCCAGATGCTTCCAAATGAAGCAAGTGTGCACTGGAAAATTGAACAGTGTTACACAGACACTAGTTTTAATATATTTCAAATACTAACCCTTATGACAAAAATAAGGAAGCACTTGAAAACTAGGGTAGGGTTATAAAAGAGGAATTGGGGATTGTGTCTGGGATCGCACTTCATGCCCAAACTTGAATGGAATGCCCAAAATGTGTTTTTAGCATTATGTGACAGAGATCAACAAGGATACTTAGCTAAGAGTGTGTTTATTTTAAACCATCGTGCAGGCTTGGCCTCATTTCTGTGCCGGTATCAGTTTGTTTAGACTTGTCATGAGTGTTTAGTGCACATAGTATTCTGTTTCTGGAACAAGATGAGCTCCATGACAATGCCACTGTGAGTCTCCCAGTTGGTGGAGTAACCGAGTCACTCATTGCATCAAGAAAAGCTACAACCTTCCAACAGTAGGTCCCACCAAGATTTGAACTCGGATCGCTGGATTCAGAGTCCAGAGTGCTCACATTTACACCATGGAACCTTTCCACATTGCTAGCTTAATGTTGTTGAACAGGTTCTTCCACACAATTTGATTCATTTCATTATTGTCTCCAACTTGACAACTTGGAGATTTGGCTGATCATGTAGCAAACTAAAAAAATGTCAATACAAGGCGGTTTGGGTACATCTAAGCACTGTGTCACTTTTATCTCAGTGTGTGATGTTCATTGCATCTATCCAGATGCAATGTAACTTGTATAACATCAAAATCTATGGATTTGGCCAATAGAGTCAGTCTCAAATGGACTCTCATTAGTGATTATAGGGCATAGATGAAAGACTACCTTTGATACGTAACTAGTGGGGTGCCAAAGCCATGCTCCTTGAGCTCCACAGCCCTGCTTGCTTGTCAGCTATCCGTGCTTTAGCCACTGCTCCTGCACTTTCTGTCTGATTGAACACACCTTATCCAGGTAAGCAGTCTTGGAGAATAGGTGGTTCCCCACCTCTGACGAATGTGGAAGAATGGATCCAATGTGTTTTCCAAGTGTCAGCTGTTGTACTTAAAAAACAACATTTGTCAGAAGTGGGATTCGAACCCACGCCTCCAGGAGAGACTGCAATCTTAACGCAGCACCTTAGACCGCTCGGCCATCCTGACAACAGAACAGGCTTGGTTCGGTACTCCGAAAAAAATGCGCAAAGACAGCACTTAGATTAGGCGTAATTATTGTAAATCAAATGTGCAAACTCGTCATCAGCCTATCTCTTTATCAGTTTATTGCTACCCTGGCCATCAGTGATGGATGCGTGAAGTATGGTATGTCTCAGGCAAAAAAGTGCTTGTTGATTAAGCCACTACACACCTGTCAGCTGGTATTGGTGTTCTTCTGCCCTTTACTGGCAAGACATCAATTCATAGAGCTTTAACATATACATTCAGTTTTTCAGCAAACTCCAGAAAAGGTACCCAGTATCCAAATATTGCATTAAATTAATTGAACCACGTCATTTGGTAGAGTACTAGAGTCATTGAATGGTGCATAAGAGAAAGAACTGTTGCCAAAGTTGCCTGCATTTATTGCACATTAAAACCTGAGAACAGCAAGCCAGCTTAAAGGTCCAGCTGGTTTTATTCATTCTACACTATAACAGGTCCCATCGTGATTTGAACTCAGATTGCTGGATTCATAGTCCAGAGTGCTTACCTATACACCAGGGAATCTCCAGATGCTTCCAAATGAAGCAAGTGTGCACTGGAAAATTGAACAGTGTTACACAGACACTAGTTTTAATATATTTCAAATACTAACCCTTATGACAAAAATAAGGAAGCACTTGAAAACTAGGGTAGGGTTATAAAAGAGGAATTGGGGATTGTGTCTGGGATCGCACTTCATGCCCAAACTTGAATGGAATGCCCAAAATGTGTTTTTAGCATTATGTGAAAGAGATCAGCAAGGATATTAAGCTTATAGTGTGTTTATTTTAAACCATCGTGCAGGCTTGGCCTCATTTCTGTGCCGGTATAAGTTTTTTTAGACTTGTCATGAGTGTTTAGTGCACATAGTATTCTGTTTCTGGAACAAGATGAGCTCCATGACAATGCCACTGTGAGTCTCCCAGTTGGTGGAGTAACCGAGTCACTCATTTCATCGAGAAAAGCTACAACCTGCCAACAGTAGGTCCCACCGAGATTTGAACTCGGATCGCTGGATTCAGAGTCCAGAGTGCTCACCATTACACCACGCAACCTTTCCACATTGCTAGCTTAATGTTGTTGAACAGGTTCTTCCACACAATTTGATTCATTTCATTATTGTCTCCAAATTGACAACTTGGAGATTTGGCTGATCATGTAGCAAACTAAAAAAATGTCAATATTAGGCGGTTTGGGTACATCTAAGCACTGTGTCACTTTTATCTCAGTGTGTGATATTCATTGCATCTATCCAGATGCACTGTAACTTGTATAACATCAAAATCTATGGATTTGGCCAATAGAGTCAGTCTCAAATGGACTCTCATTAGTGATTATAGGGCATAGATGAAAGACTACCTTTGATACGTAACTAGAGGGGTGCCAAAGCCATGCTCCTTGAGCTCCACAGCCCTGCTTGCTTGTCAGCTATCCGTGCTTTAGCCACTGCTCCTGCACTTTCTGTCTGATTGAACACACCTTATCCAGGTAAGCAGTCTTGGAGAATAGGTGGTTCCCCACCTCTGACGAATGTGGAAGAATGGATCCAATGTGTTTTCCAAGTGTCAGCTGTTGTCCTTAAAAAACAACATTTGTCAGAAGTGGGATTCGAACCCACGCCTCCAGGAGAGACTGCGACCTTAACGCAGCGCCTTAGACCGCTCGGCCATCCTGACAACAGAACAGGCTTGGTTTGGTACTCCGAAAAAAATGCGCAAAGACAGCATTTAGATTAGGCGTAATTATTGTAAATCAAATGTGCAAACTCGTCATCAGCCTATCTCTTTATCAGTTTATTGCTACCCTGGCCATCAGTGATGGATGCGTGAAGTATGGTATGTCTCAGGCAAAAAAGAGCTTGTTGATTAAGCCACTACACACCTGTCAGCTGGTATTGGTGTTCTTCTGCCCTTTACTGGCAAGACATTATTTCATAGAGCTTTAACATATACATTCAGTTTTTCAGCAAACTCCAGAAAAGGTAAACAGTATCCAAATATTGCATTATATTAATTGAACCACGGCATTTGGTAGAGTACTAAAGTCATTGAATGGAGCATAAGAGAAAGAACTGTTGCCAAAGTTGCCTGCATTTATTGCACATTAAAACCTGAGAACAGCAAGCCAGCTTAAAGGTCCAGCTGGTTTTATTCATTCTACACTATAACAGGTCCCATCGTGATTTGAACTCAGATTGCTGGATTCATAGTCCAGAGTGCTTACCTATACACCAGGGAATCTCCAGATGCTGCCAAATGAAGCAAGTGTGCACTGGAAAAGTGAACAGTGTTACACAGACGCTAGTTTTAATATATTTCAAATACTAACCCTTATGACAAAAATAAGGAAGCACTTGAAAACTAGGGTAGGGTTATAAAAGAGGAATTGGGGATTTTGTCTGGGATCGCACTTCATGCCCAAAATGTGTTTTTAGCATTATGTGACAGAAATCAGCAAGGATATTTAGCTAAGAGTGTGTTTATTTTAAACCATTGTGCAGGCTTGGCCTCATTTCTGTGCCGGTATCAGTTTTTTTAGACTTGTCATGAGTGTTTAGTGCACATAGTATTCTGTTTCTGGAACAAGATGAGCTCCATGACAATGCCACTGTGAGTCTCCCAGTTGGTGGAGTAACTGAGTCACTCATTGCATTGAGAAAAGCTACAACCTGCCAACAGTAGGTCCCACCGAGATTTGAACTCGGATCGCTGGATTCAGAGTCCAGAGTGCTCACCTTTACACCATGGAACCTTTCCACATTGCTAGCTTAATGTTGTTGAACAGGTTCTTCCACACAATTTGATTCATTTCATTATTGTCTCCAACTTGACAACTTGGAGATTTGGCTGATCATGTAGCAAACTAAAAAAATGTCAATACAAGGCGGTTTGGGTACATCTAAGCACTGTGTCACTTTTATCTCAGTGTGTGATATTCATTGCATCTATCCAGATGCACTGTAACTTGTATAACATCAAAATCTATGGATTTGGCCAATAGAGTCAGTCTCAAATGGACTCTCATTAGTGATTATAGGGCATAGATGAAAGACTACCTTTGATACGTAACTAGAGGGGTGCCAAAGCCATGCTCCTTGAGCTCTACAGCCCTGCTTGCTTGTCAGCTATCCGTGCTTTAGCCACTGCTCCTGCACTTTCTGTCTGATTGAACACACCTTATCCAGGTAAGCAGTCTTGGAGAATAGGTGGTTCCCCACCTCTGACGAATGTGGAAGAATGGATCCAATGTGTTTTCCAAGTGTCAGCTGTTGTACTTAAAAAACAACATTTGTCAGAAGTGGGATTCGAACCCACGCCTCCAGGAGAGACTGCAACCTTAACGCAGCGCCTTAGACCGCTCGGCCATCCTGACAACAGAACAGGCTTGGTTCGGTACTCCGAAAAAAATGCGCAAAGACAGCATTTAGATTAGGCGTAATTATTGTAAATCAAATGTGCAAACTCGTCATCAGCCTATCTCTTTATCAGTTTATTGCTACCCTGGCCATCAGTGATGGATGCGTGAAGTATGGTATGTCTCAGGCAAAAAAGTGCTTGTTGATTAAGCCACTACACACCTGTCAGCTGGTATTGGTATTCTTCTGCCCTATACTGGCAAGACATCAATTCATAGAGCTTTAACATATACATTCAGTTTTTCAGCAAACTCCAGAAAAGGTACCCAGTATCCAAATATTGCATTAAATTAATTGAACCACGTCATTTGGTAGAGTACTAGAGTCATTGAATGGAGCATAAGAGAAAGAACAGTTGCCAAAGTTGCCTGCATTTATTGCACATTAAAACCTGAGAACAGCAAGCCAGCTTAAAGGTCCAGCTGGTTTTATTCATTGTACACTATAACAGGTCCCACCCTGTTTTTAACTCAGATTGCTGGATTCATAGTCCAGAGTGCTTACCTATACACCAGGGAATCTCCAGATGCTGCCAAATGAAGCAAGTGTGCACTGGAAAAGTGAACAGTGTTACACAGACACTAGTTTTAATATATTTCAAATACTAACCCTTATGACAAAAATAAGGAAGCACTTGAAAACTAGGGTAGGGTTATAAAAGAGGAATTGGGGATTGTGTCTGGGATCGCACTTCATGCCCAAACTTGAATGGAATGCCCAAAATGTTTTTTTAGCATTATGTGACAGAGATCAGCAAGGATATTTAGCTAAGAGTGTGTTCATTTTAAACCATCGTGCAGGCTTGGCCTCATTTCTGTGCCGGTATCAGTTTTTTTAGACTTGTCATGAGTGTTTAGTGCACATAGTATTCTGTTTCTGGAACAAGATGAGCTCCATGACAATGCCACTGTGAGTCTCCCAGTTGGTGGAGTAACCGAGTCACTCATTGCATCGAGAAAAGCTACAACCTGCCAACAGTAGGTCCCACCGAGCTTTGAACTCGGACCGCTGGATTCAGAGTCCAGAGTGCTCACCATTATACCATGGAACCTTTCCACATTGCTAGCTTAATGTTGTTGAACAGGTTCTTCCACACAATTTGATTCATTTCATTATTGTCTCCAACTTGACAACTTGGAGATTTGGCTGATCATGTAGCAAACTAATAAAATGTCAATACAAGGCGGTTTGGGTACATCTAAGCACTGTGTCACTTTTATCTCAGTGTGTGATGTTCATTGCATCTATCCAGATGCAATGTAACTTGTATAACATCAAAATCTATGGATTTGGCCAATAGAGTCAGTCTCAAATGGACTCTCATTAGTGATTATAGGGCATAGATGAAAGACTACCTTTGATACGTAACTAGTGGGGTGCCAAAGCCATGCTCCTTGAGCTCCACAGCCCTGCTTGCTTGTCAGCTATCCGTGCTTTACCCACTGCTCCTGCACTTTCTGTCTGATTGAACACACCTTATCCAGGTAAGCAGTCTTGGAGAATAGGTGGTTCCCCACCTCTGACGAATGTGGAAGAATGGATCCAATGTGTTTTCCAAGTGTCAGCTGTTGTCCTTAAAAAACAACATTTGTCAGAAGTGGGATTTGAACCCACGCCTCCAGGAGAGACTGCGACCTTAACGCAGCGCCTTAGACCGCTCGGCCATCCTGACAACAGAACAGGCTTGGTTTGGTACTCCAAAAAAAATGTGCAAAGACAGCATTTAGATTAGGCGTAATTATTGTAAATCAAATGTGCAAATTCGTCATCAGCCTATCTCTTTATCAGTTTATTGCTACCCTGGGCATCAGTGATGGATGCGTGAAGTATGGTATGTCTCAGGCAAAAAAGAGCTTGTTGATTAAGCCACTACACACCTGTCAGCTGGTATTGGTGTTCTTCTGCCCTTTACTGGCAAGACATCAATTCATAGAGCTTTAACATATACATTCAGTTTTTCAGCAAACTCCAGAAAAGGTAAACAGTATCCAAATATTGCATTAAATTAATTGAACCACGTCATTTGGTAGAGTACTAGAGTCATTGAATGGAGCATAAGAGAAAGAACAGTTGCCAAAGTTGCCTGCATTTATTGCACATTAAAACCTGAGAACAGCAAGCCAGCTTAAAGGTCCAGCTGGTTTTATTCATTCTACACTATAACAGGTCCCACCGTGATTTGAACTCAGATTGCTGGATTCATAGTCCAGAGTGCTTACCTATACACCAGGGAATCTCCAGATGCTGCCAAATGAAGCAAGTGTGCACTGGAAAAGTGAACAGTGTTACACAGACACTATTTTTAATATATTTCAAATACTAACCCTTATGACAAAAATAAGGAAGCACTTGAAAACTAGGGTAGGGTTATAAAAGAGGAATTGGGGATTGTGTCTGGGATCGCACTTCATGCCCAAACTTGAATGGAATGCCCAAAATGTGTTTTTAGCATTATGTGACAGAGATCAACAAGGATACTTAGCTAAGAGTGTGTTTATTTTAAACCATCGTGCAGGCTTGGCCTCATTTCTGTGCCGGTATCAGTTTGTTTAGACTTGTCATGAGTGTTTAGTGCACATAGTATTCTGTTTCTGGAACAAGATGAGCTCCATGACAATGCCACTGTGAGTCTCCCAGTTGGTGGAGTAACCGAGTCACTCATTGCATCAAGAAAAGCTACAACCTTCCAACAGTAGGTCCCACCAAGATTTGAACTCGGATCGCTGGATTCAGAGTCCAGAGTGCTCACCTTTACACCATGGAACCTTTCCACATTGCTAGCTTAATGTTGTTGAACAGGTTCTTCCACACAATTTGATTCATTTCATTATTGTCTCCAACTTGACAACTTGGAGATTTGGCTGATCATGTAGCAAACTAAAAAAATGTCAATACAAGGCGGTTTGGGTACATCTAAGCACTGTGTCACTTTTATCTCAGTGTGTGATGTTCATTGCATCTATCCAGATGCAATGTAACTTGTATAACATCAAAATCTATGGATTTGGCCAATAGAGTCAGTCTCAAATGGACTCTCATTAGTGATTATAGGGCATAGATGAAAGACTACCTTTGATACGTAACTAGTGGGGTGCCAAAGCCATGCTCCTTGAGCTCCACAGCCCTGCTTGCTTGTCAGCTATCCGTGCTTTAGCCACTGCTCCTGCACTTTCTGTCTGATTGAACACACCTTATCCAGGTAAGCAGTCTTGGAGAATAGGTGGTTCCCCACCTCTGACGAATGTGGAAGAATGGATCCAATGTGTTTTCCAAGTGTCAGCTGTTGTACTTAAAAAACAACATTTGTCAGAAGTGGGATTCGAACCCACGCCTCCAGGAGAGACTGCAATCTTAACGCAGCACCTTAGACCGCTCGGCCATCCTGACAACAGAACAGGCTTGGTTCGGTACTCCGAAAAAAATGCGCAAAGACAGCATTTAGATTAGGCGTAATTATTGTAAATCAAATGTGCAAACTCGTCATCAGCCTATCTCTTTATCAGTTTATTGCTACCCTGGCCATCAGTGATGGATGCGTGAAGTATGGTATGTCTCAGGCAAAAAAGTGCTTGTTGATTAAGCCACTACACACCTGTCAGCTGGTATTGGTGTTCTTCTGCCCTTTACTGGCAAGACATCAATTCATAGAGCTTTAACATATACATTCAGTTTTTCAGCAAACTCCAGAAAAGGTACCCAGTATCCAAATATTGCATTAAATTAATTGAACCACGTCATTTGGTAGAGTACTAGAGTCATTGAATGGAGCATAAGAGAAAGAACTGTTGCCAAAGTTGCCTGCATTTATTGCACATTAAAACCTGAGAACAGCAAGCCAGCTTAAAGGTCCAGCTGGTTTTATTCATTCTACACTATAACAGGTCCCATCGTGATTTGAACTCAGATTGCTGGATTCATAGTCCAGAGTGCTTACCTATACACCAGGGAATCTCCAGATGCTTCCAAATGAAGCAAGTGTGCACTGGAAAATTGAACAGTGTTACACAGACACTAGTTTTAATATATTTCAAATACTAACCCTTATGACAAAAATAAGGAAGCACTTGAAAACTAGGGTAGGGTTATAAAAGAGGAATTGGGGATTGTGTCTGGGATCGCACTTCATGCCCAAACTTGAATGGAATGCCCAAAATGTGTTTTTAGCATTATGTGAAAGAGATCAGCAAGGATATTAAGCTTCTAGTGTGTTTATTTTAAACCATCGTGCAGGCTTGGCCTCATTTCTGTGCCGGTATCAGTTTTTTTAGACTTGTCATGAGTGTTTAGTGCACATAGTATTCTGTTTCTGGAACAAGATGAGCTCCATGACAATGCCACTGTGAGTCTCCCAGTTGGTGGAGTAACCGAGTCACTCATTTCATCGAGAAAAGCTACAACCTGCCAACAGTAGGTCCCACCGAGATTTGAACTCGGATCGCTGGATTCAGAGTCCAGAGTGCTCACCATTACACCACGGAACCTTTCCACATTGCTAGCTTAATGTTGTTGAACAGGTTCTTCCACACAATTTGATTCATTTCATTATTGTCTCAAAATTGACAACTTGGAGATTTGGCTGATCATGTAGCAAACTAAAAAAATGTCAATATTAGGCGGTTTGGGTACATCTAAGCACTGTGTCACTTTTATCTCAGTGTGTGATATTCATTGCATCTATCCAGATGCACTGTAACTTGTATAACATCAAAATCTATGGATTTGGCCAATAGAGTCAGTCTCAAATGGACTCTCATTAGTGATTATAGGGCATAGATGAAAGACTACCTTTGATACGTAACTAGTGGGGTGCCAAAGCCATGCTCCTTGAGCTCCACAGCCCTGCTTGCTTGTCAGCTATCCGTGCTTTACCCACTGCTCCTGCACTTTCTGTCTGATTGAACACACCTTATCCAGGTAAGCAGTCTTGGAGAATAGGTGGTTCCCCACCTCTGACGAATGTGGAAGAATGGATCCAATGTGTTTTCCAAGTGTCAGCTGTTGTCCTTAAAAAACAACATTTGTCAGAAGTGGGATTTGAACCCACGCCTCCAGGAGAGACTGCGACCTTAACGCAGCGCCTTAGACCGCTCGGCCATCCTGACAACAGAACAGGCTTGGTTTGGTACTCCAAAAAAAATGTGCAAAGACAGCATTTAGATTAGGCGTAATTATTGTAAATCAAATGTGCAAATTCGTCATCAGCCTATCTCTTTATCAGTTTATTGCTACCCTGGGCATCAGTGATGGATGCGTGAAGTATGGTATGTCTCAGGCAAAAAAGAGCTTGTTGATTAAGCCACTACACACCTGTCAGCTGGTATTGGTGTTCTTCTGCCCTTTACTGGCAAGACATCAATTCATAGAGCTTTAACATATACATTCAGTTTTTCAGCAAACTCCAGAAAAGGTAAACAGTATCCAAATATTGCATTAAATTAATTGAACCACGTCATTTGGTAGAGTACTAGAGTCATTGAATGGAGCATAAGAGAAAGAACAGTTGCCAAAGTTGCCTGCATTTATTGCACATTAAAACCTGAGAACAGCAAGCCAGCTTAAAGGTCCAGCTGGTTTTATTCATTCTACACTATAACAGGTCCCACCGTGATTTGAACTCAGATTGCTGGATTCATAGTCCAGAGTGCTTACCTATACACCAGGGAATCTCCAGATGCTGCCAAATGAAGCAAGTGTGCACTGGAAAAGTGAACAGTGTTACACAGACACTATTTTTAATATATTTCAAATACTAACCCTTATGACAAAAATAAGGAAGCACTTGAAAACTAGGGTAGGGTTATAAAAGAGGAATTGGGGATTGTGTCTGGGATCGCACTTCATGCCCAAACTTGAATGGAATGCCCAAAATGTGTTTTTAGCATTATGTGACAGAGATCAACAAGGATACTTAGCTAAGAGTGTGTTTATTTTAAACCATCGTGCAGGCTTGGCCTCATTTCTGTGCCGGTATCAGTTTGTTTAGACTTGTCATGAGTGTTTAGTGCACATAGTATTCTGTTTCTGGAACAAGATGAGCTCCATGACAATGCCACTGTGAGTCTCCCAGTTGGTGGAGTAACCGAGTCACTCATTGCATCAAGAAAAGCTACAACCTTCCAACAGTAGGTCCCACCAAGATTTGAACTCGGATCGCTGGATTCAGAGTCCAGAGTGCTCACCTTTACACCATGGAACCTTTCCACATTGCTAGCTTAATGTTGTTGAACAGGTTCTTCCACACAATTTGATTCATTTCATTATTGTCTCCAACTTGACAACTTGGAGATTTGGCTGATCATGTAGCAAACTAAAAAAATGTCAATACAAGGCGGTTTGGGTACATCTAAGCACTGTGTCACTTTTATCTCAGTGTGTGATGTTCATTGCATCTATCCAGATGCAATGTAACTTGTATAACATCAAAATCTATGGATTTGGCCAATAGAGTCAGTCTCAAATGGACTCTCTTTAGTGATTATAGGGCATAGATGAAAGACTACCTTTGATACGTAACTAGTGGGGTGCCAAAGCCATGCTCCTTGAGCTCCACAGCCCTGCTTGCTTGTCAGCTATCCGTGCTTTAGCCACTGCTCCTGCACTTTCTGTCTGATTGAACACACCTTATCCAGGTAAGCAGTCTTGGAGAATAGGTGGTTCCCCACCTCTGACGAATGTGGAAGAATGGATCCAATGTGTTTTCCAAGTGTCAGCTGTTGTACTTAAAAAACAACATTTGTCAGAAGTGGGATTCGAACCCACGCCTCCAGGAGAGACTGCAATCTTAACGCAGCACCTTAGACCGCTCGGCCATCCTGACAACAGAACAGGCTTGGTTCGGTACTCCGAAAAAAATGCGCAAAGACAGCATTTAGATTAGGCGTAATTATTGTCAAATGTGCAAACTCGTCATCAGCCTATCTCTTTATCAGTTTATTGCTACCCTGGCCATCAGTGATGGATGCGTGAAGTATGGTATGTCTCAGGCAAAAAAGTGCTTGTTGATTAAGCCACTACACACCTGTCAGCTGGTATTGGTGTTCTTCTGCCCTTTACTGGCAAGACATCAATTCATAGAGCTTTAACATATACATTCAGTTTTTCAGCAAACTCCAGAAAAGGTACCCAGTATCCAAATATTGCATTAAATTAATTGAACCACGTCATTTGGTAGAGTACTAGAGTCATTGAATGGAGCATAAGAGAAAGAACTGTTGCCAAAGTTGCCTGCATTTATTGCACATTAAAACCTGAGAACAGCAAGCCAGCTTAAAGGTCCAGCTGGTTTTATTCATTCTACACTATAACAGGTCCCATCGTGATTTGAACTCAGATTGCTGGATTCATAGTCCAGAGTGCTTACCTATACACCAGGGAATCTCCAGATGCTTCCAAATGAAGCAAGTGTGCACTGGAAAATTGAACAGTGTTACACAGACACTAGTTTTAATATATTTCAAATACTAACCCTTATGACAAAAATAAGGAAGCACTTGAAAACTAGGGTAGGGTTATAAAAGAGGAATTGGGGATTGTGTCTGGGATCGCACTTCATGCCCAAACTTGAATGGAATGCCCAAAATGTGTTTTTAGCATTATGTGACAGAGATCAACAAGGATCCTTAGCTAAGAGTGTGTTTATTTTAAACCATCGTGCAGGCTTGGCCTCATTTCTGTGCCGGTATCAGTTTGTTTAGACTTGTCATGAGTGTTTAGTGCACATAGTATTCTGTTTCTGGAACAAGATGAGCTCCATGACAATGCCACTGTGAGTCTCCCAGTTGGTGGAGTAACCGAGTCACTCATTGCATCAAGAAAAGCTACAACCTTCCAACAGTAGGTCCCACCAAGATTTGAACTCGGATCGCTGGATTCAGAGTCCAGAGTGCTCACCTTTACACCATGGAACCTTTCCACATTGCTAGCTTAATGTTGTTGAACAGGTTCTTCCACACAATTTGATTCATTTCATTATTGTCTCCAACTTGACAACTTGGAGATTTGGCTGATCATGTAGCAAACTAAAAAAATGTCAATACAAGGCGGTTTGGGTACATCTAAGCACTGTGTCACTTTTATCTCAGTGTGTGATGTTCATTGCATCTATCCAGATGCAATGTAACTTGTATAACATCAAAATCTATGGATTTGGCCAATAGAGTCAGTCTCAAATGGACTCTCATTAGTGATTATAGGGCATAGATGAAAGACTACCTTTGATACGTAACTAGTGTGGTGCCAAAGCCATGCTCCTTGAGCTCCACAGCCCTGCTTGCTTGTCAGCTATCCGTGCTTTAGCCACTGCTCCTGCACTTTCTGTCTGATTGAACACACCTTATCCAGGTAAGCAGTCTTGGAGAATAGGTGGTTCCCCACCTCTGACGAATGTGGAAGAATGGATCCAATGTGTTTTCCAAGTGTCAGCTGTTGTACTTAAAAAACAACATTTGTCAGAAGTGGGATTCGAACCCACGCCTCCAGGAGAGACTGCAATCTTAACGCAGCACCTTAGACCGCTCGGCCATCCTGACAACAGAACAGGCTTGGTTCGGTACTCCGAAAAAAATGCGCAAAGACAGCATTTAGATTAGGCGTAATTATTGTCAAATGTGCAAACTCGTCATCAGCCTATCTCTTTATCAGTTTATTGCTACCCTGGCCATCAGTGATGGATGCGTGAAGTATGGTATGTCTCAGGCAAAAAAGTGCTTGTTGATTAAGCCACTACACACCTGTCAGCTGGTATTGGTGTTCTTCTGCCCTTTACTGGCAAGACATCAATTCATAGAGCTTTAACATATACATTCAGTTTTTCAGCAAACTCCAGAAAAGGTACCCAGTATCCAAATATTGCATTAAATTAATTGAACCACGTCATTTGGTAGAGTACTAGAGTCATTGAATGGAGCATAAGAGAAAGAACTGTTGCCAAAGTTGCCTGCATTTATTGCACATTAAAACCTGAGAACAGCAAGCCAGCTTAAAGGTCCAGCTGGTTTTATTCATTCTACACTATAACAGGTCCCATCGTGATTTGAACTCAGATTGCTGGATTCATAGTCCAGAGTGCTTACCTATACACCAGGGAATCTCCAGATGCTTCCAAATGAAGCAAGTGTGCACTGGAAAATTGAACAGTGTTACACAGACACTAGTTTTAATATATTTCAAATACTAACCCTTATGACAAAAATAAGGAAGCACTTGAAAACTAGGGTAGGGTTATAAAAGAGGAATTGGGGATTGTGTCTGGGATCGCACTTCATGCCCAAACTTGAATGGAATGCCCAAAATGTGTTTTTAGCATTATGTGACAGAGATCAACAAGGATACTTAGCTAAGAGTGTGTTTATTTTAAACCATCGTGCAGGCTTGGCCTCATTTCTGTGCCGGTATCAGTTTGTTTAGACTTGTCATGAGTGTTTAGTGCACATAGTATTCTGTTTCTGGAACAAGATGAGCTCCATGACAATGCCACTGTGAGTCTCCCAGTTGGTGGAGTAACCGAGTCACTCATTGCATCAAGAAAAGCTACAACCTTCCAACAGTAGGTCCCACCAAGATTTGAACTCGGATCGCTGGATTCAGAGTCCAGAGTGCTCACCTTTACACCATGGAACCTTTCCACATTGCTAGCTTAATGTTGTTGAACAGGTTCTTCCACACAATTTGATTCATTTCATTATTGTCTCCAACTTGACAACTTGGAGATTTGGCTGATCATGTAGCAAACTAAAAAAATGTCAATACAAGGCGGTTTGGGTACATCTAAGCACTGTGTCACTTTTATCTCAGTGTGTGATGTTCATTGCATCTATCCAGATGCAATGTAACTTGTATAACATCAAAATCTATGGATTTGGCCAATAGAGTCAGTCTCAAATGGACTCTCATTAGTGATTATAGGGCATAGATGAAAGACTACCTTTGATACGTAACTAGTGTGGTGCCAAAGCCATGCTCCTTGAGCTCCACAGCCCTGCTTGCTTGTCAGCTATCCGTGCTTTAGCCACTGCTCCTGCACTTTCTGTCTGATTGAACACACCTTATCCAGGTAAGCAGTCTTGGAGAATAGGTGGTTCCCCACCTCTGACGAATGTGGAAGAATGGATCCAATGTGTTTTCCAAGTGTCAGCTGTTGTACTTAAAAAACAACATTTGTCAGAAGTGGGATTCGAACCCACGCCTCCAGGAGAGACTGCAATCTTAACGCAGCACCTTAGACCGCTCGGCCATCCTGACAACAGAACAGGCTTGGTTCGGTACTCCGAAAAAAATGCGCAAAGACAGCATTTAGATTAGGCGTAATTATTGTAAATCAAATGTGCAAACTCGTCATCAGCCTATCTCTTTATCAGTTTATTGCTACCCTGGCCATCAGTGATGGATGCGTGAAGTATGGTATGTCTCAGGCAAAAAAGTGCTTGTTGATTAAGCCACTACACACCTGTCAGCTGGTATTGGTGTTCTTCTGCCCTTTACTGGCAAGACATCAATTCATAGAGCTTTAACATATACATTCAGTTTTTC
Organism: Channa argus; assembly: GCF_033026475.1. Lineage (NCBI taxonomy): Eukaryota > Metazoa > Chordata > Actinopteri > Anabantiformes > Channidae > Channa > Channa argus. Next base: position 93,999 of record NW_027125250.1, on the reverse strand, counting down.
AGCAAACTCCAGAAAAGGTACCCAGTATCCAAATATTGCATTAAATTAATTGAACCACGTCATTTGGTAGAGTACTAGAGTCATTGAATGGAGCATAAGAGAAAGAACTGTTGCCAAAGTTGCCTGCATTTATTGCACATTAAAACCTGAGAACAGCAAGCCAGCTTAAAGGTCCAGCTGGTTTTATTCATTCTACACTATAACAGGTCCCATCGTGATTTGAACTCAGATTGCTGGATTCATAGTCCAGAGTGCTTACCTATACACCAGGGAATCTCCAGATGCTTCCAAATGAAGCAAGTGTGCACTGGAAAATTGAACAGTGTTACACAGACACTAGTTTTAATATATTTCAAATACTAACCCTTATGACAAAAATAAGGAAGCACTTGAAAACTAGGGTAGGGTTATAAAAGAGGAATTGGGGATTGTGTCTGGGATCGCACTTCATGCCCAAACTTGAATGGAATGCCCAAAATGTGTTTTTAGCATTATGTGAAAGAGATCAGCAAGGATATTAAGCTTATAGTGTGTTTATTTTAAACCATCGTGCAGGCTTGGCCTCATTTCTGTGCCGGTATAAGTTTTTTTAGACTTGTCATGAGTGTTTAGTGCACATAGTATTCTGTTTCTGGAACAAGATGAGCTCCATGACAATGCCACTGTGAGTCTCCCAGTTGGTGGAGTAACCGAGTCACTCATTTCATCGAGAAAAGCTACAACCTGCCAACATTAGGTCCCACCGAGATTTGAACTCGGATCGCTGGATTCAGAGTCCAGAGTGCTCACCATTACACCACGGAACCTTTCCACATTGCTAGCTTAATGTTGTTGAACAGGTTCTTCCACACAATTTGATTCATTTCATTATTGTCTCCAAATTGACAACTTGGAGATTTGGCTGATCATGTAGCAAACTAAAAAAATGTCAATATTAGGCGGTTTGGGTACATCTAAGCACTGTGTCACTTTTATCTCAGTGTGTGATATTCATTGCATCTATCCAGATGCACTGTAACTTGTATAACATCAAAATCTATGGATTTGGCCAATAGAGTCAGTCTCAAATGGACTCTCATTAGTGATTATAGGGCATAGATGAAAGACTACCTTTGATACGTAACTAGAGGGGTGCCAAAGCCATGCTCCTTGAGCTCCACAGCCCTGCTTGCTTGTCAGCTATCCGTGCTTTACCCACTGCTCCTGCACTTTCTGTCTGATTGAACACACCTTATCCAGGTAAGCAGTCTTGGAGAATAGGTGGTTCCCCACCTCTGACGAATGTGGAAGAATGGATCCAATGTGTTTTCCAAGTGTCAGCTGTTGTCCTTAAAAAACAACATTTGTCAGAAGTGGGATTCGAACCCACGCCTCCAGGAGAGACTGCGACCTTAACGCAGCGCCTTAGACCGCTCGGCCATCCTGACAACAGAACAGGCTTGGTTTGGTACTCCGAAAAAAATGCGCAAAGACAGCATTTAGATTAGGCGTAATTATTGTAAATCAAATGTGCAAACTCGTCATCAGCCTATCTCTTTATCAGTTTATTGCTACCCTGGCCATCAGTGATGGATGCGTGAAGTATGGTATGTCTCAGGCAAAAAAGAGCTTGTTGATTAAGCCACTACACACCTGTCAGCTGGTATTGGTGTTCTTCTGCCCTTTACTGGCAAGACATTATTTCATAGAGCTTTAACATATACATTCAGTTTTTCAGCAAACTCCAGAAAAGGTAAACAGTATCCAAATATTGCATTATATTAATTGAACCACGGCATTTGGTAGAGTACTAAAGTCATTGAATGGAGCATAAGAGAAAGAACTGTTGCCAAAGTTGCCTGCATTTATTGCACATTAAAACCTGAGAACAGCAAGCCAGCTTAAAGGTCCAGCTGGTTTTATTCATTCTACACTATAACAGGTCCCATCGTGATTTGAACTCAGATTGCTGGATTCATAGTCCAGAGTGCTTACCTATACACCAGGGAATCTCCAGATGCTGCCAAATGAAGCAAGTGTGCACTGGAAAAGTGAACAGTGTTACACAGACACTAGTTTTAATATATTTCAAATACTAACCCTTATGACAAAAATAAGGAAGCACTTGAAAACTAGGGTAGGGTTATAAAAGAGGAATTGGGAATTTTGTCTGGGATCGCACTTCATGCCCAAAATGTGTTTTTAGCATTATGTGACAGAAATCAGCAAGGATATTTAGCTAAGAGTGTGTTTATTTTAAACCATTGTGCAGGCTTGGCCTCATTTCTGTGCCGGTATCAGTTTTTTTAGACTTGTCATGAGTGTTTAGTGCACATAGTATTCTGTTTCTGGAACAAGATGAGCTCCATGACAATGCCACTGTGAGTCTCCCAGTTGGTGGAGTAACTGAGTCACTCATTGCATTGAGAAAAGCTACAACCTGCCAACAGTAGGTCCCACCAAGATTTGAACTCGGATCGCTGGATTCAGAGTCCAGAGTGCTCACCTTTACACCATGGAACCTTTCCACATTGCTAGCTTAATGTTGTTGAACAGGTTCTTCCACACAATTTGATTCATTTCATTATTGTCTCCAACTTGACAACTTGGAGATTTGGCTGATCATGTAGCAAACTAAAAAAATGTCAATACAAGGCGGTTTGGGTACATCTAAGCACTGTGTCACTTTTATCTCAGTGTGTGATATTCATTGCATCTATCCAGATGCACTGTAACTTGTATAACATCAAAATCTATGGATTTGGCCAATAGAGTCAGTCTCAAATGGACTCTCATTAGTGATTATAGGGCATAGATGAAAGACTACCTTTGATACGTAACTAGAGGGGTGCCAAAGCCATGCTCCTTGAGCTCTACAGCTCTGCTTGCTTGTCAGCTATCCGTGCTTTAGCCACTGCTCCTGCACTTTCTGTCTGATTGAACACATCTTATCCAGGTAAGCAGTCTTGGAGAATAGGTGGTTCCCCACCTCTGACGAATGTGGAAGAATGGATCCAATGTGTTTTCCAAGTGTCAGCTGTTGTACTTAAAAAACAACATTTGTCAGAAGTGGGATTCGAACCCACGCCTCCAGGAGAGACTGCAACCTTAACGCAGCGCCTTAGACCGCTCGGCCATCCTGACAACAGAACAGGCTTGGTTCGGTACTCCGAAAAAAATGCGCAAAGACAGCATTTAGATTAGGCGTAATTATTGTAAATCAAATGTGCAAACTCGTCATCAGCCTATCTCTTTATCAGTTTATTGCTACCCTGGCCATCAGTGATGGATGCGTGAAGTATGGTATGTCTCAGGCAAAAAAGTGCTTGTTGATTAAGCCACTACACACCTGTCAGCTGGTATTGGTATTCTTCTGCCCTTTACTGGCAAGACATCAATTCATAGAGCTTTAACATATACATTCAGTTTTTCAGCAAACTCCAGAAAAGGTAAACAGTATCCAAATATTGCATTAAATTAATTGAACCACGTCATTTGGTAGAGTACTAGAGTCATTGAATGGAGCATAAGAGAAAGAACAGTTGCCAAAGTTGCCTGCATTTATTGCACATTAAAACCTGAGAACAGCAAGCCAGCTTAAAGGTCCAGCTGGTTTTATTCATTCTACACTATAACAGGTCCCACTGTGATTTGAACTCAGATTGCTGGATTCATAGTCCAGAGTGCTTACCTATACACCAGGGAATCTCCAGATGCTGCCAAATGAAGCAAGTGTGCACTGGAAAAGTGAACAGTGTTACACAGACACTAGTTTTAATATATTTCAAATACTAACCCTTATGACAAAAATAAGGAAGCACTTGAAAACTAGGGTAGGGTTATAAAAGAGGAATTGGGGATTGTGTCTGGGATCGCACTTCATGCCCAAAATGTGTTTTTAGCATTATGTGACAGAATTCAGCAAGGATATTTAGCTAAGAGTGTGTTTATTTTAAACCATTGTGCAGGCTTGGCCTCATTTCTGTGCCGGTATCAGTTTTTTTAGACTTGTCATGAGTGTTTAGTGCACATAGTATTCTGTTTCTGGAACAAGATGAGCTCCATGACAATGCCACTGTGAGTCTCCCAGTTGGTGGAGTAACTGAGTCACTCATTGCATTGAGAAAAGCTACAACCTGCCAACAGTAGGTCCCACCGAGATTTGAACTCGGATCGCTGGATTCAGAGTCCAGAGTGCTCACCATTACACCATGGAACCTTTCCACATTGCTAGCTTAATGTTGTTGAACAGGTTCTTCCACACAATTTGAGTCATTTCATTATTGTCTCCAACTTGACAACTTGGAGATTTGGCTGATCATGTAGCAAACTAAAAAAATGTCAATACAAGGCGGTTTGGGTACATCTAAGCACTGTGTCACTTTTATCTCAGTGTGTGATATTCATTGCATCTATCCAGATGCACTGTAACTTGTATAACATCAAAATCTATGGATTTGGCCAATAGAGTCAGTCTCAAATGGACTCTCATTAGTGATTATAGGGCATAGATGAAAGACTACCTTTGATACGTAACTAGAGGGGTGCCAAAGCCATGCTCCTTGAGCTCTACAGCCCTGCTTGCTTGTCAGCTATCCGTGCTTTACCCACTGCTCCTGCACTTTCTGTCTGATTGAACACACCTTATCCAGGTAAGCAGTCTTGGAGAATAGGTGGTTCCCCACCTCTGACGAATGTGGAAGAATGGATCCAATGTGTTTTCCAAGTGTCAGCTGTTGTACTTAAAAAACAACATTTGTCAGAAGTGGGATTCGAACCCACGCCTCCAGGAGAGACTGCAACCTTAACGCAGCGCCTTAGACCGCTCGGCCATCCTGACAACAGAACAGGCTTGGTTCGGTACTCCGAAAAAAATGCGCAAAGACAGCATTTAGATTAGGCGTAATTATTGTAAATCAAATGTGCAAACTCGTCATCAGCCTATCTCTTTATCAGTTTATTGCTACCCTGGCCATCAGTGATGGATGCGTGAAGTATGGTATGTCTCAGGCAAAAAAGTGCTTGTTGATTAAGCCACTACACACCTGTCAGCTGGTATTGGTGTTCTTCTGCCCTATACTGGCAAGACATCAATTCATAGAGCTTTAACATATACATTCAGTTTTTCAGCAAACTCCAGAAAAGGTACCCAGTATCCAAATATTGCATTAAATTAATTGAACCACGTCATTTGGTAGAGTACTAGAGTCATTGAATGGAGCATAAGAGAAAGAACAGTTGCCAAAGTTGCCTGCATTTATTGCACTTTAAAACCTGAGAACAGCAAGCCAGCTTAAAGGTCCAGCTGGTTTTATTCATTCTACACTATAACAGGTCCCACCCTGATTTGAACTCAGATTGCTGGATTCATAGTCCAGAGTGCTTACCTATACACCAGGGAATCTCCAGATGCTGCCAAATGAAGCAAGTGTGCACTGGAAAAGTGAACAGTGTTACACAGACACTAGTTTTAATATATTTCAAATACTAACCCTTATGACAAAAATAAGGAAGCACTTGAAAACTAGGGTAGGGTTATAAAAGAGGAATTGGGGATTGTGTCTGGGATCGCACTTCATGCCCAAAATGTTTTTTTAGCATTATGTGACAGAGATCAGCAAGGATATTTAGCTAAGAGTGTGTTCATTTTAAACCATCGTGCAGGCTTGGCCTCATTTCTGTGCCGGTATCAGTTTTTTTAGACTTGTCATGAGTGTTTAGTGCACATAGTATTCTGTTTCTGGAACAAGATGAGCTCCATGACAATGCCACTGTGAGTCTCCCAGTTGGTGGAGTAACCGAGTCACTCATTGCATCGAGAAAAGCTACAACCTGCCAACAGTAGGTCCCACCGAGCTTTGAACTCGGATCGCTGTATTCAGAGTCCAGAGTGCTCACCATTATACCATGGAACCTTTCCACATTGCTAGCTTAATGTTGTTGAACAGGTTCTTCCACACAATTTGATTCGTTTCATTATTGTCTCCAACTTGACAACTTGGAGATTTGGCTGATCATGTAGCAAACTAATAAAATGTCAATACAAGGCGGTTTGGGTACATCTAAGCATTGTGTCACTTTTATCTCAGTGTGTGATGTTCATTGCATCTATCCAGATGCAATGTAACTTGTATAACATCAAAATCTATGGATTTGGCCAATAGAGTCAGTCTCAAATGGACTCTCATTAGTGATTATAGGGCATAGATGAAAGACTACCTTTGATACGTAACTAGTGGGGTGCCAAAGCCATGCTCCTTGAGCTCCACAGCCCTGCTTGCTTGTCAGCTATCCGTGCTTTACCCACTGCTCCTGCACTTTCTGTCTGATTGAACACACCTTATCCAGGTAAGCAGTCTTGGAGAATAGGTGGTTCCCCACCTCTGACGAATGTGGAAGAATGGATCCAATGTGTTTTCCAAGTGTCAGCTGTTGTCCTTAAAAAACAACATTTGTCAGAAGTGGGATTTGAACCCACGCCTCCAGGAGAGACTGCGACCTTAACGCAGCGCCTTAGACCGCTCGGCCATCCTGACAACAGAACAGGCTTGGTTTGGTACTCCAAAAAAAAATGCGCAAAGACAGCATTTAGATTAGGCGTAATTATTGTAAATCAAATGTGCAAACTCGTCATCAGCCTATCTCTTTATCGGTTTATTGCTACCCTGGCCATTAGTGATGGATGCGTGAAGTATGGTATGTCTCAGGCAAAAAAGAGCTTGTTGATTAAGACACCACACACCTGTCAGCTGGTATTGGTGTTCTTCTGCCCTTTACTGGCAAGACATCAATTCACAGAGCTTTAACATATACATTCAGTTTTTCAGCAAACTCCAGAAAAGGTAACCAGTATCCAAATATTGCATTATATTAATTGAACCACGTCATTTGGTAGAGTACTAAAGTCATTGAATGGAGCATAAGAGAAAGAACTGTTGCCAAAGTTGCCTGCATTTATTGCACATTAAAACCTGAGAACAGCAAGCCAGCTTAAAGGTCCAGCTGGTTTTATTTATTCTACAGTATAACAGGTCCCATCGTGATTTGAACTCAGATTGCTGGATTCATAGTCCAAAGTGCTTACCTATACACCAGGGAATCTCCAGATGCTGCCAAATGAAGCAAGTGTGCACTGGAAAAGTGAACAGTGTTACACAGACACTATTTTTAATATATTTCAAATACTAACCCTTATGACAAAAATAAGGAAGCACTTGAAAACTAGGGTAGGGTTATAAAAGAGGAATTGGGGATTGTGTGTGGGATCGCACTTCATGCCCAAAATGTGTTTTTAGCATTATGTGACAGAGATCAGCAAGGATTATTATTTTAAACCATCGTGCAGGCTTGGCGTCATTTCTGTGCCGGTATCAGTTTTTTTGGAATTGTCATGAGTGTTTAGTGCACATAGTATTCTGTTTCTTGAACAAGATGAGCTCCATGACAATGCCACTGTGAGTCTCCCAGTTGGTGGAGTAACCGAGTCATTCATTGGATCGAGGAAAGCTACAACCTGCCAACAGTAGGTCCCACCGAGATTTGAACTCGGATCGCTGGATTCAGAGTCCAGAGTGCTCACCATTACACCATGGAACCTTTCCACATTGCTAGCTTAATGTTGTTGAACAAGTTCTTCCACACAATTTGATTCATTTCATTATTGTCTCCAACTTGACAACTTGGAGATTTGGCTGATCATGTAGCAAACTAAAAAAATGTCAATACGAGGCGGTTTGGGTACATCTAAGCACTGTGTCACTTTTATCTCAGTGTGTGATGTTCATTGCATCTATCCAGATGCAATGTAACTTGTATAACATCAAAATCTATGGATTTGGCCAATAGAGTCAGTCTCAAATGGACTCTCATTAGTGATTATAGGGCATAGATGAAAGACTACCTTTGATACGTAACTAGTGGAGTGCCAAAGCCATGCTCCTTGAGCTACACAGCCCTGCTTGCTTGTCAGCTATCCGTGCTTTACCCATTGCTCCTGCACTTTCTGTCTGATTGAACACACCTTATCCAGGTAAGCAGTCTTGGAGAATAGGTGGTTCCCTACCTCTGACGAATGTGGAAGAATGGATCCAATGTGTTTTCCAAGTGTCAGCTGTTGTCCTTAAAAAACAACATTTGTCAGAAGTGGGATTCCAACCCACGCCTCCAGGAGAGACTGCGACCTTAACGCAGCGCCTTAGACCGCTCGGCCATCCTGACAACAGAACAGGCTTGGTTTGGTACTCCAAAAAAAATGCGCAAAGACAGCATTTAGATTAGGCGTAATTATTGTAAATCAAAAGTGCAAACTCGTCATCAGCCTATCTCTTTATCAGTTTATTGAAGTTGCAACTGGATTCTGGACTTCCTGACTGGGAGACCCCAGTCAGTCCGGATCGGGAACAACATCTCCAGCACCACCACACTGAGCACTGGAGCCCCTCAGGGCTTTGTGCTCAGCTCTCTGCTGTTCACTCTGCTGACGCACGACTGTGTAGCAATGCACAGCTCAAACCACATAGTCAAGTTTGCTGATGACACGACCGTGGTGGGTCTAATCAGCAAGAACGACGAGTCAGCCTACAGAGAGGAGGTGCAACGTGCAACGATTAACAGCCTGGTGTGGAGCAAACAACCTGTCTCTGAACGTTGACAAAACTAAAGAGATGGTTGTGGACTTCAGGAGAGCACAGGGTGACCATTCTCCATTGATCATCGATGGATCCTCAGTGGAGATAGTCAAGAGCACCAAATTCCTTGGTGTTCATCTGGCGGACAACCTCACCTGGTCAGTCAACACCAGCTCCATCACCAAGAAGGCCCAGCAGCGTCTCTACTTCCTGAGAAGGCTGAGGAAAGCCCATCTCCCTCCCCCCATCCTGACCATGTTCTACAGAGGGACCATTGAGAGCATCCTGAGCAGCTGCATCACTGCCTGGTTTGGGAACTGCACCGTCGCGGATCGCAAGACCCTACAGAGGATAGTGAGGACAGCTGAGAAGATCATCGGAGTCTCTCTGCCCTCTATCATGCACATTTACACCACACGCTGCATCCGCAAAGCCAACAGCATTGTGGACGACCCCACACACCCATCACACACACTCTTCACACTCCTGCCATCAGGAAAGAGGTTCCGAAGCATTCGGGCCACCACATCCAGACTATGCAACAGTTTTTTCCCACAAGCCATCAGGCTCCTCAACACACAGAACTGAAATAGAACTTAAACACACTGCAAACCGAACTCAGCACATTCTCATCACTCACTACTCATCTCATTCCACCACCACTTATTTATTATTTATTTACTTTTATCATTCTACATTTACTGCACTACACTGTTTACCTGCTGTTTTTTTTTTTGCACATTCCAATGCAATTGCACTTTTTTTACATGCTGGACATTTAAATGCACTATACCGTTTACATGCTGCTCTTTTTTTTAACACCCCTAGCACACTTAACTGAACTGTACTGTACTGTAAAATAGTATACAGTAGGTTTACTGGTCGGCACTGTCTTGGGTCTTGTGTCTTGTGTCCTGTCCTGTGTTACTTGTGTTGTCTGTCTACACTGTCCGTCTGTACTGTTTTTTCGTCTGCACTGTTTGCACTTGGTTGCACTCGATGCACTTTATTATAGCTTGTGTTGTTTGTAGCACCTTGGTTCTTGGAGAAACGTTATCTCGTTTCTACTGTGTACTGTGTACCACTGTGTATAGTAGAAATGACAATAAAAGCCACTTGACTTGACTTGACTTGACTTGCTACCCTGGCCATCAGTGATGGATGCGTGAAGTATGGTATGTCTCAGGCAAAAAAGAGCTTGTTGATTAAGCCACTACACACCTGTCAGCTGGTATTGGTGTTGTTCTGCCCTTTACTGGCAAGACATCAATTCATAGAGCTTTAACATATACATTCAGTTTTTCAGCAAACTCCAGAAAAGGTAACCAGTATCCAAATATTGCATTATATTAATTGAACCACGTCATTTGGTAGAGTACTAGAGTCAATGAATGGAGCATAAGAGAAAGAACTGTTGCCAAAGTTGCCTGCATTTATTGCACATTAAAACCTGAGAACAGCAAGCCAGCTTAAAGGTCCAGCTGGTTTTATTCATTCTACACTATAACAGGTCCCATCCTGATTTGAACTCAGATTGCTGGATTCATAGTCCAGAGTGCTTACCTATACACCAGGGAATCTCCAGATGCTGCCAAATGAAGCAAGTGTGCACAGGAAAAGTGAACAGTGTTACACAGACACTAGTTTTAATATATTTCAAATACTAACCCTTATGACAAAAATAAGGAAGCACTTGAAAACTAGGGTAGGGTTATAAAAGAGGAATTGGGGATTGTGTCTGGCATCGCACTTCATGCCCAAACTTGAATGGAATGCCCAAAATGTGTTTTTAGCATTATGTGACAGAGATCAGCAAGGATACTTAGCTAAGAGTGTGTTTATTTTAAACCATCGTGCAGGCTTGGCCTCATTTCTGTGCCGGTTTCAGTTTTTTTAGACTTGTCATGAGTGTTTAGTGCACATAGTATTCTGTTTCTGGAACAAGATGAGCTCCATGACAATCCCACTGTGAGTCTCCCAGTTGGTGGAGTAACCGAGTCAATCATTGCATCGAGAAAAGCTACAACCTGCCAACAGTAGGTCCCACCGAGATTTGAACTCGGATCGCTGGATTCAGAGTCCAGAGTGCTCACCATTACACCATGGAACCTTTCCACATTGCTAGCTTTATGTTGTTGAACAGGTTCTTCCACACAATTTGATTCATTTCATTATTGTCTCCAACTTGACAACTTGAAGATTTGGCTGATCATGTAGCAAACTAAAAAAATGTCAATACGGGGCGGTTCGGGTACATCTAAGCACTGTGTCACTTTTATCTCAGTGTGTGATGTTCATTGCATCTATCCAGATGCACTGTAACTTGTATAACATGAAAATCTATGGATTTGGCCAATAGAGTCAGTCTCAAATAGACTCTCATTAGTGATTATAGGGCATAGATGAAAGACTACCTTTGATACGTAACTAGAGGGGTGCCAAAGCCATGCTCCTTGAGCTCCACAGCCCTGCTTGCTTGTCAGCTATCCGTGCTTTACCCACTGCTTCTGCACTTTCTGTCTGATTGAACACACCTTAGGTGATTCCCCACCTCTGACGAATGTGGAAGAATGGATCCAATGTGTTTTCCAAGTGTCAGCTGTTGTCCTTAAAAAACAACATTTGTCAGAAGTGGGATTTGAACCCACGCCTCCAGGAGAGACTGCGACCTTAACGCAGCGCCTTAGACCGCTCGGCCATCCTGACAACAGAACAGGCTTGGTTTGGTACTCCAAAAAAAATGCGCAAAGACAGCATTTAGATTAGGCGTAATTATTGTAAATCAAATGTGCAAACTCGTCATCAGCCTATCTCTTTATCGGTTTATTGCTACCCTGGCCATCAGTGATGGATGCGTGAAGTATGGTATGTCTCAGGCAAAAAAGAGCTTGTTGATTAAGACACTACACACCTGTCAGCTGGTATTGGTGTTCTTCTGCCCTTTACTGGCAAGACATCAATTCATAGAGCTTTAACATATACATTCAGTTTTTCAGCAAACTCCAGAAAAGGTAACCAGTATCCAAATATTGCATTATATTAATTGAACCACTTCATTTGGTAGAGTACTAAAGTCATTGAATGGAGCATAAGAGAAAGAACTGTTGCCAAAGTTGCCTGCATTTATTGCACATTAAAACCTGAGAACAGCAAGCCAGCTTAAAGGTCCAGCTGGTTTTATTTATTCTACAGTATAACAGGTCCCATCGTGATTTGAACTCAGATTGCTGGATTCATAGTCCAGAGTGCTTACCTATACACCAGGGAATCTCCAGATGCTGCCAAATGAAGCAAGTGTGCACTGGAAAAGTGAACAGTGTTACACAGACACTATTTTTAATATATTTCAAATACTAACCCTTATGACAAAAATAAGGAAGCACTTGAAAACTAGGGTAGGGTTATAAAAGAGGAATTGGGGATTGTGTCTGGGATCGCACTTCATGCCCAAACTTGAATGGAATGCCCAAAATGTGTTTTTAGCATTATGTGACAGAGATCAGCAAGGATACTTAGCTAAGAGTGTGTTTATTTTAAACCATCGTGCAGGCTTGGCCTCATTTCTGTGCCGGTTTCAGTTTTTTTAGACTTGTCATGAGTGTTTAGTGCACATAGTATTCTGTTTCTGGAACAAGATGAGCTCCATGACAATGCCACTGTGAGTCTCCCAGTTGGTGGAGTAACCGAGTCAATCATTGTATCGAGAAAAGCTACAACCTGCCAACAGTAGGTCCCACCGAGATTTGAACTCGGATCGCTGGATTCAGAGTCCAGAGTGCTCACCATTACACCATGGAACCTTTCCACATTGCTAGCTTTATGTTGTTGAACAGGTTCTTCCACACAATTTGATTCATTTCATTATTGTCTCCAACTTGACAACTTGGAGATTTGGCTGATCATGTAGCAAACTAAAAAAATGTCAATACGAGGCAGTTTGGGTACATCTAAGCACTGTGTCACTTTTATCTCAGTGTGTGATGTTCATTGCATCTATCCAGATGCACTGTAACTTGTATAACATGAAAATCTATGGATTTGGCCAATAGAGTCAGTCTCAAATAGACTCTCATTAGTGATTATAGGGCATAGATGAAAGACTACCTTTGATACGTAACTAGAGGGGTGCCAAAGCCATGCTCCTTGAGCTCCACAGCCCTGCTTGCTTGTCAGCTATCCGTGCTTTACCCACTGCTTCTGCACTTTCTGTCTGATTGAACACACCTTAGGTGATTCCCCACCTCTGACGAATGTGGAAGAATGGATCCAATGTTTTTTCCAAGTGTCAGCTGTTGTCTATAAAAAACAACATTTGTCAGAAGTGGGATTTGAACCCACGCCTCCAGGAGAGACTGCGACCTTAACGCAGCGCCTTAGACCGCTCGGCCATCCTGACAACAGAACAGGCTTGGTTTGGTACTCCAAAAAAAATGCGCAAAGACAGCATTTAGATTAGGCGTAATTATTGTAAATCAAATGTGCAAACTCGTCATCAGCCTATCTCTTTATCGGTTTATTGCTACCCTGGCCATCAGTGATGGATGCGTGAAGTATGGTATGTCTCAGGCAAAAAAGAGCTTGTTGATTAAGACACTACACACCTGTCAGCTGGTATTGGTGTTCTTCTGCCCTTTACTGGCAAGACATCAATTCATAGAGCTTTAACATATACATTCAGTTTTTCAGCAAACTCCAGAAAAGGTAACCAGTATCCAAATATTGCATTATATTAATTGAACCACTTCATTTGGTAGAGTACTAAAGTCATTGAATGGAGCATAAGAGAAAGAACTGTTGCCAAAGTTGCCTGCATTTATTGCACATTAAAACCTGAGAACAGCAAGCCAGCTTAAAGGTCCAGCTGGTTTTATTTATTCTACAGTATAACAGGTCCCATCGTGATTTGAACTCAGATTGCTGGATTCATAGTCCAGAGTGCTTACCTATACACCAGGGAATCTCCAGATGCTGCCAAATGAAGCAAGTGTGCACTGGAAAAGTGAACAGTGTTACACAGACACTATTTTTAATATATTTCAAATACTAACCCTTATGACAAAAATAAGGAAGCACTTGAAAACTAGGGTAGGGTTATAAAAGAGGAATTGGGGATTGTGTCTGGGATCGCACTTCATGCCCAAACTTGAATGGAATGCCCAAAATGTGTTTTTAGCATTATGTGACAGAGATCAGCAAGGATACTTAGCTAAGAGTGTGTTTATTTTAAACCATCGTGCAGGCTTGGCCTCATTTCTGTGCCGGTATAAGTTTTTTTAGACTTGTCATGAGTGTTTAGTGCACATAGTATTCTGTTTCTGGAACAAGATGAGCTCCATGACAATGCCACTGTGAGTCTCCCAGTTGGTGGAGTAACCGAGTCACTCATTTCATCGAGAACAGTAGGTCCCACCGAGATTTGAACTCGGATCGCTGGATTCAGAGTCCAGAGTGCTCACCATTACACCACGGAACCTTTCCACATTGCTAGCTTAATGTTGTTGAACAGGTTCTTCCACACAATTTGATTCATTTCATTATTGTCTCCAAATTGACAACTTGGAGATTTGGCTGATCATGTAGCAAACTAAAAAAATGTCAATATTAGGCGGTTTGGGTACATCTAAGCACTGTGTCACTTTTATCTCAGTGTGTGATATTCATTGCATCTATCCAGATGCACTGTAACTTGTATAACATCAAAATCTATGGATTTGGCCAATAGAGTCAGTCTCAAATGGACTCTCATTAGTGATTATAGGGCATAGATGAAAGACTACCTTTGATACGTAACTAGAGGGGTGCCAAAGCCATGCTCCTTGAGCTCCACAACCCTGCTTGCTTGTCAGCTATCCGTGCTTTACCCACTGCTCCTGCACTTTCTGTCTGATTGAACACACCTTATCCAGGTAAGCAGTCTTGGAGAATAGGTGGTTCCCCACCTCTGACGAATGTGGAAGAATGGATCCAATGTGTTTTCCAAGTGTCAGCTGTTGTCCTTAAAAAACAACATTTGTCAGAAGTGGGATTCGAACCCACGCCTCCAGGAGAGACTGCGACCTTAACGCAGCGCCTTAGACCGCTCGGCCATCCTGACAACAGAACAGGCTTGGTTTGGTACTCCGAAAAAAATGCGCAAAGACAGCATTTAGATTAGGCGTAATTATTGTAAATCAAATGTGCAAACTCGTCATCAGCCTATCTCTTTATCAGTTTATTGCTACCCTGGCCATCAGTGATGGATGCGTGAAGTATGGTATGTCTCAGGCAAAAAAGAGCTTGTTGATTAAGCCACTACACACCTGTCAGCTGGTATTGGTGTTCTTCTGCCCTTTACTGGCAAGACATCAATTCATAGAGCTTTAACATATACATTCAGTTTTTCAGCAAACTCCAGAAAAGGTAAACAGTATCCAAATATTGCATTAAATTAATTGAACCACGTCATTTGGTAGAGTACTAGAGTCAATGAATGGAGCATAAGAGAAAGAACAGTTGCCAAAGTTGCCTGCATTTATTGCACATTAAAACCTGAGAACAGCAAGCCAGCTTAAAGGTCCAGCTGGTTTTATTCATTCTACACTATAACAGGTCCCACCGTGATTTGAACTCAGATTGCTGGATTCATAGTCCAGAGTGCTTACCTATACACCAGGGAATCTCCAGATGCTGCCAAATGAAGCAAGTGTGCACTGGAAAAGTGAACAGTGTTACACAGACACTAGTTTTAATATATTTCAAATACTAACCCTTATGACAAAAATAAGGAAGCACTTGAAAACTAGGGTAGGGTTATAAAAGAGGAATTGGGGATTGTGTCTGGGATCGCACTTCATGCCCAAAATGTGTTTTTAGCATTATGTGACAGAATTCAGCAAGGATATTTAGCTAAGAGTGTGTTTATTTTAAACCATTGTGCAGGCTTGGCCTCATTTCTGTGCCGGTATCAGTTTTTTTAGACTTGTCATGAGTGTTTAGTGCACATAGTATTCTGTTTCTGGAACAAGATGAGCTCCATGACAATGCCACTGTGAGTCTCCCAGTTGGTGGAGTAACTGAGTCACTCATTGCATTGAGAAAAGCTACAACCTGCCAACAGTAGGTCCCACCGAGATTTGAACTCGGATCGCTGGATTCAGAGTCCAGAGTGCTCACCATTACACCATGGAACCTTTCCACATTGCTAGCTTAATGTTGTTGAACAGGTTCTTCCACACAATTTGATTCATTTCATTATTGTCTCCAACTTGACAACTTGGAGATTTGGCTGATCATGTAGCAAACTAAAAAAATGTCAATACAAGGCGGTTTGGGTACATCTAAGCACTGTGTCACTTTTATCTCAGTGTGTGATATTCATTGCATCTATCCAGATGCACTGTAACTTGTATAACATCAAAATCTATGGATTTGGCCAATAGAGTCAGTCTCAAATGGACTCTCATTAGTGATTATAGGGCATAGATGAAAGACTACCTTTGATACGTAACTAGAGGGGTGCCAAAGCCATGCTCCTTGAGCTCTACAGCCCTGCTTGCTTGTCAGCTATCCGTGCTTTACCCACTGCTCCTGCACTTTCTGTCTGATTGAACACACCTTATCCAGGTAAGCAGTCTTGGAGAATGGGTGGTTCCCCACCTCTGACGAATGTGGAAGAATGGATCCAATGTGTTTTCCAAGTGTCAGCTGTTGTACTTAAAAAACAACATTTGTCAGAAGTGGGATTCGAACCCACGCCTCCAGGAGAGACTGCAACCTTAACGCAGCGCCTTAGACCGCTCGGCCATCCTGACAACAGAACAGGCTTGGTTCGGTACTCCGAAAAAAATGCGCAAAGACAGCATTTAGATTAGGCGTAATTATTGTAAATCAAATGTGCAAACTCGTCATCAGCCTATCTCTTTATCAGTTTATTGCTACCCTGGCCATCAGTGATGGATGCGTGAAGTATGGTATGTCTCAGGCAAAAAAGTGCTTGTTGATTAAGCCACTACACACCTGTCAGCTGGTATTGGTGTTCTTCTGCCCTATACTGGCAAGACATCAATTCATAGAGCTTTAACATATACATTCAGTTTTTCAGCAAACTCCAGAAAAGGTACCCAGTATCCAAATATTGCATTAAATTAATTGAACCACGTCATTTGGTAGAGTACTAGAGTCATTGAATGGAGCATAAGAGAAAGAACAGTTGCCAAAGTTGCCTGCATTTATTGCACATTAAAACCTGAGAACAGCAAGCCAGCTTAAAGGTCCAGCTGGTTTTATTCATTCTACACTATAACAGGTCCCACCCTGATTTGAACTCAGATTGCTGGATTCATAGTCCAGAGTGCTTACCTATACACCAGGGAATCTCCAGATGCTGCCAAATGAAGCAAGTGTGCACTGGAAAAGTGAACAGTGTTACACAGACACTAGTTTTAATATATTTCAAATACTAACCCTTATGACAAAAATAAGGAAGCACTTGAAAACTAGGGTAGGGTTATAAAAGAGGAATTGGGGATTGTGTCTGGGATCGCACTTCATGCCCAAAATGTTTTTTTAGCATTATGTGACAGAGATCAGCAAGGATATTTAGCTAAGAGTGTGTTCATTTTAAACCATCGTGCAGGCTTGGCCTCATTTCTGTGCCGGTATCAGTTTTTTTAGACTTGTCATGAGTGTTTAGTGCACATAGTATTCTGTTTCTGGAACAAGATGAGCTCCATGACAATGCCACTGTGAGTCTCCCAGTTGGTGGAGTAACCGAGTCACTCATTGCATCGAGAAAAGCTACAACCTGCCAACAGTAGGTCCCACCGAGCTTTGAACTCGGATCGCTGGATTCAGAGTCCAGAGTGCTCACCATTATACCATGGAACCTTTCCACATTGCTAGCTTAATGTTGTTGAACAGGTTCTTCCACACAATTTGATTCATTTCATTATTGTCTCCAACTTGACAACTTGGAGATTTGGCTGATCATGTAGCAAACTAATAAAATGTCAATACAAGGCGGTTTGGGTACATCTAAGCACTGTGTCACTTTTATCTCAGTGTGTGATGTTCATTGCATCTATCCAGATGCAATGTAACTTGTATAACATCAAAATCTATGGATTTGGCGAATAGAGTCAGTCTCAAATGGACTCTCATTAGTGATTATAGGGCATAGATGAAAGACTACCTTTGATACGTAACTAGTGGGGTGCCAAAGCCATGCTCCTTGAGCTCCACAGCCCTGCTTGCTTGTCAGCTATCCGTGCTTTACCCACTGCTCCTGCACTTTCTGTCTGATTGAACACACCTTATCCAGGTAAGCAGTCTTGGAGAATAGGTGGTTCCCCACCTCTGACGAATGTGGAAGAATGGATCCAATGTGTTTTCCAAGTGTCAGCTGTTGTCCTTAAAAAACAACATTTGTCAGAAGTGGGATTTGAACCCACGCCTCCAGGAGAGACTGCGACCTTAACGCAGCGCCTTAGACCGCTCGGCCATCCTGACAACAGAACAGGCTTGGTTTGGTACTCCAAAAAAAAATGCGCAAAGACAGCATTTAGATTAGGCGTAATTATTGTAAATCAAATGTGCAAACTCGTCATCAGCCTATCTCTTTATCAGTTTATTGCTACCCTGGCCATCAGTGATGGATGCGTGAAGTATGGTATGTCTCAGGCAAAAAAGAGCTTGTTGATTAAGCCACTACACACCTGTCAGCTGGTATTGGTGTTCTTCTGCCCTTTACTGGCAAGACATCAATTCATAGAGCTTTAACATATACATTCAGTTTTTCAGCAAACTCCAGAAAAGGTAAACAGTATCCAAATATTGCATTATATTAATTGAACCACGGCATTTGGTAGAGTACTAAAGTCATTGAATGGAGCATAAGAGAAAGAACTGTTGCCAAAGTTGCCTGCATTTATTGCACATTAAAACCTGAGAACAGCAAGCCAGCTTAAAGGTCCAGCTGGTTTTATTCATTCTACACTATAACAGGTCCCATCGTGATTTGAACTCAGATTGCTGGATTCATAGTCCAGAGTGCTTACCTATACACCAGGGAATCTCCAGATGCTGCCAAATGAAGCAAGTGTGCACTGGAAAAGTGAACAGTGTTACACAGACGCTAGTTTTAATATATTTCAAATACTAACCCTTATGACAAAAATAAGGAAGCACTTGAAAACTAGGGTAGGGTTATAAAAGAGGAATTGGGGATTGTGTCTGGGATCGCACTTCATGCCCAAACTTGAATGGAATGCCCAAAATGTGTTTTTAGCATTATGTGACAGAGATCAACAAGGATACTTAGCTAAGAGTGTGTTTATTTTAAACCATCGTGCAGGCTTGGCCTCATTTCTGTGCCGGTATCAGTTTGTTTAGACTTGTCATGAGTGTTTAGTGCACATAGTATTCTGTTTCTGGAACAAGGTGAGCTCCATGACAATGCCACTGTGAGTCTCCCAGTTGGTGGAGTAACCGAGTCACTCATTGCATCAAGAAAAGCTACAACCGTCCAACAGTAGGTCCCACCAAGATTTGAACTCGGATCGCTGGATTCAGAGTCCAGAGTGCTCACCTTTACACCATGGAACCTTTCCACATTGCGAGCTTAATGTTGTTGAACAGGTTCTTCCACACAATTTGATTCATTTCATTATTGTCTCCAACTTGACAACTTGGAGATTTGGCTGATCATGTAGCAAACTAAAAAAATGTCAATACAAGGCGGTTTGGGTACATCTAAGCACTGTGTCACTTTTATCTCAGTGTGTGATGTTCATTGCATCTATCCAGATGCAATGTAACTTGTATAACATCAAAATCTATGGATTTGGCCAATAGAGTCAGTCTCAAATGGACTCTCATTAGTGATTATAGGGCATAGATGAAAGACTACCTTTGATACGTAACTAGTGGGGTGCCAAAGCCATGCTCCTTGAGCTCCACAGCCCTGCTTGCTTGTCAGCTATCCGTGCTTTAGCCACTGCTCCTGCACTTTCTGTCTGATTGAACACACCTTATCCAGGTAAGCAGTCTTGGACAATAGGTGGTTCCCCACCTCTGACGAATGTGGAAGAATGGATCCAATGTGTTTTCCAAGTGTCAGCTGTTGTACTTAAAAAACAACATTTGTCAGAAGTGGGATTCGAACCCACGCCTCCAGGAGAGACTGCAATCTTAACGCAGCACCTTAGACCGCTCGGCCATCCTGACAACAGAACAGGCTTGGTTCGGTACTCCGAAAAAAATGCGCAAAGACAGCATTTAGATTAGGCGTAATTATTGTAAATCAAATGTGCAAACTCGTCATCAGCCTATCTCTTTATCAGTTTATTGCTACCCTGGCCATCAGTGATGGATGCGTGAAGTATGGTATGTCTCAGGCAAAAAAGTGCTTGTTGATTAAGCCACTACACACCTGTCAGCTGGTATTGGTGTTCTTCTGCCCTTTACTGGCAAGACATCAATTCATAGAGCTTTAACATATACATTCAGTTTTTCAGCAAACTCCAGAAAAGGTACCCAGTATCCAAATATTGCATTAAATTAATTGAACCACGTCATTTGGTAGAGTACTAGAGTCATTGAATGGAGCATAAGAGAAAGAACAGTTGCCAAAGTTGCCTGCATTTATTGCACATTAAAACCTGAGAACAGCAAGCCAGCTTAAAGGTCCAGCTGGTTTTATTCATTCTACACTATAACAGGTCCCACCGTGATTTGAACTCAGATTGCTGGATTCATAGTCCAGAGTGCTTACCTATACACCAGGGAATCTCCAGATGCTTCCAAATGAAGCAAGTGTGCACTGGAAAATTGAACAGTGTTACACAGACACTAGTTTTAATATATTTCAAATACTAACCCTTATGACAAAAATAAGGAAGCACTTGAAAACTAGGGTAGGGTTATAAAAGAGGAATTGGGGATTGTGTCTGGGATCGCACTTCATGCCCAAAATGTGTTTTTAGCATTATGTGACAGAAATCAGCAAGGATATTTAGCTAAGAGTGTGTTTATTTTAAACCATTGTGCAGGCTTGGCCTCATTTCTGTGCCGATAGAGTCAGTCTCAAATGGACTCTCATTAGTGATTATAGGGCATAGATGAAAGACTACCTTTGATACGTAACTAGTGGGGTGCCAAAGCCATGCTCCTTGAGCTCCACAGCCCTGCTTGCTTGTCAGCTATCCGTGCTTTAGCCACTGCTCCTGCACTTTCTGTCTGATTGAACACACCTTATCCAGGTAAGCAGTCTTGGAGAATAGGTGGTTCCCCACCTCTGACGAATGTGGAAGAATGGATCCAATGTGTTTTCCAAGTGTCAGCTGTTGTACTTAAAAAACAACATTTGTCAGAAGTGGGATTCGAACCCACGCCTCCAGGAGAGACTGCAATCTTAACGCAGCACCTTAGACCGCTCGGCCATCCTGACAACAGAACAGGCTTGGTTCGGTACTCCAAAAAAAATGCGCAAAGACAGCATTTAGATTAGGCGTAATTATTGTAAATCAAATGTGCAAACTCGTCATCAGCCTATCTCTTTATCAGTTTATTGCTACCCTGGCCATCAGTGATGGATGCGTGAAGTATGGTATGTCTCAGGCAAAAAAGTGCTTGTTGATTAAGCCACTACACACCTGTCAGCTGGTATTGGTGTTCTTCTGCCCTTTACTGGCAAGACATCAATTCATAGAGCTTTAACATATACATTCAGTTTTTCAGCAAACTCCAGAAAAGGTACCCAGTATCCAAATATTGCATTAAATTAATTGAACCACGTCATTTGGTAGAGTACTAGAGTCATTGAATGGAGCATAAGAGAAAGAACAGTTGCCAAAGTTGCCTGCATTTATTGCACATTAAAACCTGAGAACAGCAAGCCAGCTTAAAGGTCCAGCTGGTTTTATTCATTGTACACTATAACAGGTCCCACCCTGTTTTTAACTCAGATTGCTGGATTCATAGTCCAGAGTGCTTACCTATACACCAGGGAATCTCCAGATGCTGCCAAATGAAGCAAGTGTGCACTGGAAAAGTGAACAGTGTTACACAGACACTAGTTTTAATATATTTCAAATACTAACCCTTATGACAAAAATAAGAAAGCACTTGAAAACTAGGGTAGGGTTATAAAAGAGGAATTGGGGATTGTGTCTGGGATCGCACTTCATGCCCAAAATGTGTTTTTAGCATTATGTGACAGAATTCAGCAAGGATATTTAGCTAAGAGTGTGTTTATTTTAAACCATTGTGCAGGCTTGGCCTCATTTCTGTGCCGGTATCAGTTTTTTTAGACTTGTCATGAGTGTTTAGTGCACATAGTATTCTGTTTCTGGAAGAAGATGAGCTCCATGACAATGCCACTGTGAGTCTCCCAGTTGGTGGAGTAACTGAGTCACTCATTGCATTGAGAAAAGCTACAACCTGCCAACATTTGGTCCCACCGAGATTTGAACTCGGATCGCTGGATTCAGAGTCCAGAGTGCTCACCATTACACCATGGAACCTTTCTACATTGCTAGCTTAATGTTGTTGAACAGGTTCTTCCACACAATTTGATTCATTTCATTATTGTCTCCAACTTGACAACTTGGAGATTTGGCTGATCATGTAGCAAACTAAAAAAATGTCAATACAAGGCGGTTTGGGTACATCTAAGCACTGTGTCACTTTTATCTCAGTGTGTGATATTCATTGCATCTATCCAGATGCACTGTAACTTGTATAACATCAAAATCTATGGATTTGGCCAATAGAGTCAGTCTCAAATGGACTCTCATTAGTGATTATAGGGCATAGATGAAAGACTACCTTTGATACGTAACTAGAGGGGTGCCAAAGCCATGCTCCTTGAGCTCCACAGCCCTGCTTGCTTGTCAGCTATCCGTGCTTTACCCACTGCTTCTGCACTTTCTGTCTGATTGAACACACCTTATCCAGGTAAGCAGTCTTGGAGAATAGGTGGTTCCCCACCTCTGACGAATGTGGAAGAATGGATCCAATGTGTTTTCCAAGTGTCAGCTGTTGTCCTTAAAAAACAACATTTGTCAGAAGTGGGATTTGAACCCACGCCTCCAGGAGAGACTGCGACCTTAACGCAGCGCCTTAGACCGCTCGGCCATCCTGACAACAGAACAGGCTTGGTTTGGTACTCCAAAAAAAATGTGCAAAGACAGCATTTAGATTAGGCGTAATTATTGTAAATCAAATGTGCAAATTCGTCATCAGCCTATCTCTTTATCAGTTTATTGCTACCCTGGCCATCAGTGATGGATGCGTGAAGTATGGTATGTCTCAGGCAAAAAAGAGCTTGTTGATTAAGCCACTACACACCTGTCAGCTGGTATTGGTGTTCTTCTGCCCTTTACTGGCAAGACATCAATTCATAGAGCTTTAACATATACATTCAGTTTTTCAGCAAACTCCAGAAAAGGTAAACAGTATCCAAATATTGCATTAAATTAATTGAACCACGTCATTTGGTAGAGTACTAGAGTCATTGAATGGAGCATAAGAGAAAGAACAGTTGCCAAAGTTGCCTGCATTTATTGCACATTAAAACCTGAGAACAGCAAGCCAGCTTAAAGGTCCAGCTGGTTTTATTCATTCTACACTATAACAGGTCCCACCGTGATTTGAACTCAGATTGCTGGATTCATAGTCCAGAGTGCTTACCTATACACCAGGGAATCTCCAGATGCTGCCAAATGAAGCAAGTGTGCACTGGAAAAGTGAACAGTGTTACACAGACACTAGTTTTAATATATTTCAAATACTAACCCTTATGACAAAAATAAGGAAGCACTTGAAAACTAGGGTAGGGTTATAAAAGAGGAATTGGGGATTGTGTCTGGGATCGCACTTCATGCCCAAAATGTGTTTTTAGCATTATGTGACAGAATTCAGCAAGGATATTTAGCTAAGAGTGTGTTTATTTTAAACCATTGTGCAGGCTTGGCCTCATTTCTGTGCCGGTATCAGTTTTTTTAGACTTGTCATGAGTGTTTAGTGCACATAGTATTCTGTTTCTGGAACAAGATGAGCTCCATGACAATGCCACTGTGAGTCTCCCAGTTGGTGGAGTAACTGAGTCACTCATTGCATTGAGAAAAGCTACAACCTGCCAACAGTAGGTCCCACCGAGATTTGAACTCGGATCGCTGGATTCAGAGTCCAGAGTGCTCACCATTACACCATGGAACCTTTCCACATTGCTAGCTTAATGTTGTTGAACAGGTTCTTCCACACAATTTGATTCATTTCATTATTGTCTCCAACTTGACAACTTGGAGATTTGGCTGATCATGTAGCAAACTAAAAAAATGTCAATACAAGGCGGTTTGGGTACATCTAAGCACTGTGTCACTTTTATCTCAGTGTGTGATATTCATTGCATCTATCCAGATGCACTGTAACTTGTATAACATCAAAATCTATGGATTTGGCCAATAGAGTCAGTCTCAAATGGACTCTCATTAGTGATTATAGGGCATAGATGAAAGACTACCTTTGATACGTAACTAGAGGGGTGCCAAAGCCATGCTCCTTGAGCTCCACAGCCCTGCTTGCTTGTCAGCTATCCGTGCTTTACCCACTGCTCCTGCACTTTCTGTCTGATTGAACACACCTTATCCAGGTAAGCAGTCTTGGAGAATAGGTGGTTCCCCACCTCTGACGAATGTGGAAGAATGGATCCAATGTGTTTTCCAAGTGTCAGCTGTTGTCCTTAAAAAACAACATTTGTCAGAAGTGGGATTTGAACCCACGCCTCCAGGAGAGACTGCGACCTTAACGCAGCGCCTTAGACCGCTCGGCCATCCTGACAACAGAACAGGCTTGGTTTGGTACTCCAAAAAAAATGTGCAAAGACAGCATTTAGATTAGGCGTAATTATTGTAAATCAAATGTGCAAATTCGTCATCAGCCTATCTCTTTATCAGTTTATTGCTACCCTGGCCATCAGTGATGGATGCGTGAAGTATGGTATGTCTCAGGCAAAAAAGAGCTTGTTGATTAAGCCACTACACACCTGTCAGCTGGTATTGGTGTTCTTCTGCCCTTTACTGGCAAGACATCAATTCACAGAGCTTTAACATATACATTCAGTTTTTCAGCAAACTCCAGAAAAGGTAAACAGTATCCAAATATTGCATTAAATTAATTGAACCACGTCATTTGGTAGAGTACTAGAGTCATTGAATGGAGCATAAGAGAAAGAACAGTTGCCAAAGTTGCCTGCATTTATTGCACATTAAAACCTGAGAACAGCAAGCCAGCTTAAAGGTCCAGCTGGTTTTATTCATTCTACACTATAACAGGTCCCATCGTGATTTGAACTCAGATTGCTGGATTCATAGTCCAAAGTGCTTACCTATACACCAGGGAATCTCCAGATGCTGCCAAATGAAGCAAGTGTGCACTGGAAAAGTGAACAGTGTTACACAGACACTATTTTTAATATATTTCAAATACTAACCCTTATGACAAAAATAAGGAAGCACTTGAAAACTAGGGTAGGGTTATAAAAGAGGAATTGGGGATTGTGTGTGGGATCGCACTTCATGCCCAAAATGTGTTTTTAGCATTATGTGACAGAGATCAGCAAGGATTATTATTTTAAACCATCGTGCAGGCTTGGCGTCATTTCTGTGCCGGTATCAGTTTTTTTGGAATTGTCATGAGTGTTTAGTGCACATAGTATTCTGTTTCTTGAACAAGATGAGCTCCATGACAATGCCACTGTGAGTCTCCCAGTTGGTGGAGTAACCGAGTCATTCATTGGATCGAGGAAAGCTACAACCTGCCAACAGTAGGTCCCACCGAGATTTGAACTCGGATCGCTGGATTCAGAGTCCAGAGTGCTCACCATTACACCATGGAACCTTTCCACATTGCTAGCTTAATGTTGTTGAACAAGTTCTTCCACACAATTTGATTCATTTCATTATTGTCTCCAACTTGACAACTTGGAGATTTGGCTGATCATGTAGCAAACTAAAAAAATGTCAATACGAGGCGGTTTGGGTACATCTAAGCACTGTGTCACTTTTATCTCAGTGTGTGATGTTCATTGCATCTATCCAGATGCAATGTAACTTGTATAACATCAAAATCTATGGATTTGGCCAATAGAGTCAGTCTCAAATGGACTCTCATTAGTGATTATAGGGCATAGATGAAAGACTACCTTTGATACGTAACTAGTGGAGTGCCAAAGCCATGCTCCTTGAGCTACACAGCCCTGCTTGCTTGTCAGCTATCCGTGCTTTACCCATTGCTCCTGCACTTTCTGTCTGATTGAACACACCTTATCCAGGTAAGCAGTCTTGGAGAATAGGTGGTTCCCTACCTCTGACGAATGTGGAAGAATGGATCCAATGTGTTTTCCAAGTGTCAGCTGTTGTCCTTAAAAAACAACATTTGTCAGAAGTGGGATTCCAACCCACGCCTCCAGGAGAGACTGCGACCTTAACGCAGCGCCTTAGACCGCTCGGCCATCCTGACAACAGAACAGGCTTGGTTTGGTACTCCAAAAAAAATGCGCAAAGACAGCATTTAGATTAGGCGTAATTATTGTAAATCAAAAGTGCAAACTCGTCATCAGCCTATCTCTTTATCAGTTTATTGAAGTTGCAACTGGATTCTGGACTTCCTGACTGGGAGACCCCAGTCAGTCCGGATCGGGAACAACATCTCCAGCACCACCACACTGAGCACTGGAGCCCCTCAGGGCTTTGTGCTCAGCTCTCTGCTGTTCACTCTGCTGACGCACGACTGTGTAGCAATGCACAGCTCAAACCACATAGTCAAGTTTGCTGATGACACGACCGTGGTGGGTCTAATCAGCAAGAACGACGAGTCAGCCTACAGAGAGGAGGTGCAACGTGCAACGATTAACAGCCTGGTGTGGAGCAAACAACCTGTCTCTGAACGTTGACAAAACTAAAGAGATGGTTGTGGACTTCAGGAGAGCACAGGGTGACCATTCTCCATTGATCATCGATGGATCCTCAGTGGAGATAGTCAAGAGCACCAAATTCCTTGGTGTTCATCTGGCGGACAACCTCACCTGGTCAGTCAACACCAGCTCCATCACCAAGAAGGCCCAGCAGCGTCTCTACTTCCTGAGAAGGCTGAGGAAAGCCCATCTCCCTCCCCCCATCCTGACCATGTTCTACAGAGGGACCATTGAGAGCATCCTGAGCAGCTGCATCACTGCCTGGTTTGGGAACTGCACCGTCGCGGATCGCAAGACCCTACAGAGGATAGTGAGGACAGCTGAGAAGATCATCGGAGTCTCTCTGCCCTCTATCATGCACATTTACACCACACGCTGCATCCGCAAAGCCAACAGCATTGTGGACGACCCCACACACCCATCACACACACTCTTCACACTCCTGCCATCAGGAAAGAGGTTCCGAAGCATTCGGGCCACCACATCCAGACTATGCAACAGTTTTTTCCCACAAGCCATCAGGCTCCTCAACACACAGAACTGAAATAGAACTTAAACACACTGCAAACCGAACTCAGCACATTCTCATCACTCACTACTCATCTCATTCCACCACCACTTATTTATTATTTATTTACTTTTATCATTCTACATTTACTGCACTACACTGTTTACCTGCTGTTTTTTTTTTTGCACATTCCAATGCAATTGCACTTTTTTTACATGCTGGACATTTAAATGCACTATACCGTTTACATGCTGCTCTTTTTTTTAACACCCCTAGCACACTTAACTGAACTGTACTGTACTGTAAAATAGTATACAGTAGGTTTACTGGTCGGCACTGTCTTGGGTCTTGTGTCTTGTGTCCTGTCCTGTGTTACTTGTGTTGTCTGTCTACACTGTCCGTCTGTACTGTTTTTTCGTCTGCACTGTTTGCACTTGGTTGCACTCGATGCACTTTATTATAGCTTGTGTTGTTTGTAGCACCTTGGTTCTTGGAGAAACGTTATCTCGTTTCTACTGTGTACTGTGTACCACTGTGTATAGTAGAAATGACAATAAAAGCCACTTGACTTGACTTGACTTGACTTGCTACCCTGGCCATCAGTGATGGATGCGTGAAGTATGGTATGTCTCAGGCAAAAAAGAGCTTGTTGATTAAGCCACTACACACCTGTCAGCTGGTATTGGTGTTGTTCTGCCCTTTACTGGCAAGACATCAATTCATAGAGCTTTAACATATACATTCAGTTTTTCAGCAAACTCCAGAAAAGGTAACCAGTATCCAAATATTGCATTATATTAATTGAACCACGTCATTTGGTAGAGTACTAGAGTCAATGAATGGAGCATAAGAGAAAGAACTGTTGCCAAAGTTGCCTGCATTTATTGCACATTAAAACCTGAGAACAGCAAGCCAGCTTAAAGGTCCAGCTGGTTTTATTCATTCTACACTATAACAGGTCCCATCCTGATTTGAACTCAGATTGCTGGATTCATAGTCCAGAGTGCTTACCTATACACCAGGGAATCTCCAGATGCTGCCAAATGAAGCAAGTGTGCACAGGAAAAGTGAACAGTGTTACACAGACACTAGTTTTAATATATTTCAAATACTAACCCTTATGACAAAAATAAGGAAGCACTTGAAAACTAGGGTAGGGTTATAAAAGAGGAATTGGGGATTGTGTCTGGCATCGCACTTCATGCCCAAACTTGAATGGAATGCCCAAAATGTGTTTTTAGCATTATGTGACAGAGATCAGCAAGGATACTTAGCTAAGAGTGTGTTTATTTTAAACCATCGTGCAGGCTTGGCCTCATTTCTGTGCCGGTTTCAGTTTTTTTAGACTTGTCATGAGTGTTTAGTGCACATAGTATTCTGTTTCTGGAACAAGATGAGCTCCATGACAATCCCACTGTGAGTCTCCCAGTTGGTGGAGTAACCGAGTCAATCATTGCATCGAGAAAAGCTACAACCTGCCAACAGTAGGTCCCACCGAGATTTGAACTCGGATCGCTGGATTCAGAGTCCAGAGTGCTCACCATTACACCATGGAACCTTTCCACATTGCTAGCTTTATGTTGTTGAACAGGTTCTTCCACACAATTTGATTCATTTCATTATTGTCTCCAACTTGACAACTTGAAGATTTGGCTGATCATGTAGCAAACTAAAAAAATGTCAATACGGGGCGGTTCGGGTACATCTAAGCACTGTGTCACTTTTATCTCAGTGTGTGATGTTCATTGCATCTATCCAGATGCACTGTAACTTGTATAACATGAAAATCTATGGATTTGGCCAATAGAGTCAGTCTCAAATAGACTCTCATTAGTGATTATAGGGCATAGATGAAAGACTACCTTTGATACGTAACTAGAGGGGTGCCAAAGCCATGCTCCTTGAGCTCCACAGCCCTGCTTGCTTGTCAGCTATCCGTGCTTTACCCACTGCTTCTGCACTTTCTGTCTGATTGAACACACCTTAGGTGATTCCCCACCTCTGACGAATGTGGAAGAATGGATCCAATGTGTTTTCCAAGTGTCAGCTGTTGTCCTTAAAAAACAACATTTGTCAGAAGTGGGATTTGAACCCACGCCTCCAGGAGAGACTGCGACCTTAACGCAGCGCCTTAGACCGCTCGGCCATCCTGACAACAGAACTGGCTTGGTTTGGTACTCCAAAAAAAATGCGCAAAGACAGCATTTAGATTAGGCGTAATTATTGTAAATCAAATGTGCAAACTCGTCATCAGCCTATCTCTTTATCGGTTTATTGCTACCCTGGCCATCAGTGATGGATGCGTGAAGTATGGTATGTCTCAGGCAAAAAAGAGCTTGTTGATTAAGACACTACACACCTGTCAGCTGGTATTGGTGTTCTTCTGCCCTTTACTGGCAAGACATCAATTCATAGAGCTTTAACATATACATTCAGTTTTTCAGCAAACTCCAGAAAAGGTAACCAGTATCCAAATATTGCATTATATTAATTGAACCACTTCATTTGGTAGAGTACTAAAGTCATTGAATGGAGCATAAGAGAAAGAACTGTTGCCAAAGTTGCCTGCATTTATTGCACATTAAAACCTGAGAACAGCAAGCCAGCTTAAAGGTCCAGCTGGTTTTATTTATTCTACAGTATAACAGGTCCCATCGTGATTTGAACTCAGATTGCTGGATTCATAGTCCAGAGTGCTTACCTATACACCAGGGAATCTCCAGATGCTGCCAAATGAAGCAAGTGTGCACTGGAAAAGTGAACAGTGTTACACAGACACTATTTTTAATATATTTCAAATACTAACCCTTATGACAAAAATAAGGAAGCACTTGAAAACTAGGGTAGGGTTATAAAAGAGGAATTGGGGATTGTGTCTGGGATCGCACTTCATGCCCAAACTTGAATGGAATGCCCAAAATGTGTTTTTAGCATTATGTGACAGAGATCAGCAAGGATACTTAGCTAAGAGTGTGTTTATTTTAAACCATCGTGCAGGCTTGGCCTCATTTCTGTGCCGGTTTCAGTTTTTTTAGACTTGTCATGAGTGTTTAGTGCACATAGTATTCTGTTTCTGGAACAAGATGAGCTCCATGACAATGCCACTGTGAGTCTCCCAGTTGGTGGAGTAACCGAGTCAATCATTGTATCGAGAAAAGCTACAACCTGCCAACAGTAGGTCCCACCGAGATTTGAACTCGGATCGCTGGATTCAGAGTCCAGAGTGCTCACCATTACACCATGGAACCTTTCCACATTGCTAGCTTTATGTTGTTGAACAGGTTCTTCCACACAATTTGATTCATTTCATTATTGTCTCCAACTTGACAACTTGGAGATTTGGCTGATCATGTAGCAAACTAAAAAAATGTCAATACGAGGCAGTTTGGGTACATCTAAGCACTGTGTCACTTTTATCTCAGTGTGTGATGTTCATTGCATCTATCCAGATGCACTGTAACTTGTATAACATGAAAATCTATGGATTTGGCCAATAGAGTCAGTCTCAAATAGACTCTCATTAGTGATTATAGGGCATAGATGAAAGACTACCTTTGATACGTAACTAGAGGGGTGCCAAAGCCATGCTCCTTGAGCTCCACAGCCCTGCTTGCTTGTCAGCTATCCGTGCTTTACCCACTGCTCCTGCACTTTCTGTCTGATTGAACACACCTTATCCAGGTAAGCAGTCTTGGAGAATAGGTGGTTCCCCACCTCTGACGAATGTGGAAGAATGGATCCAATGTGTTTTCCAAGTGTCAGCTGTTGTCCTTAAAAAACAACATTTGTCAGAAGTGGGATTCGAACCCACGCCTCCAGGAGAGACTGCGACCTTAACGCAGCGCCTTAGACCGCTCGGCCATCCTGACAACAGAACAGGCTTGGTTTGGTACTCCGAAAAAAATGCGCAAAGACAGCATTTAGATTAGGCGTAATTATT
Source organism: Channa argus (assembly GCF_033026475.1). Lineage (NCBI taxonomy): Eukaryota > Metazoa > Chordata > Actinopteri > Anabantiformes > Channidae > Channa > Channa argus. Next base: position 62,995 of record NW_027125250.1, on the reverse strand, counting down.
GTAAATCAAATGTGCAAACTCGTCATCAGCCTATCTCTTTATCAGTTTATTGCTACCCTGGCCATCAGTGATGGATGCGTGAAGTATGGTATGTCTCAGGCAAAAAAGAGCTTGTTGATTAAGCCACTACACACCTGTCAGCTGGTATTGGTGTTCTTCTGCCCTTTACTGGCAAGACATCAATTCATAGAGCTTTAACATATACATTCAGTTTTTCAGCAAACTCCAGAAAAGGTAAACAGTATCCAAATATTGCATTAAATTAATTGAACCACGTCATTTGGTAGAGTACTAGAGTCAATGAATGGAGCATAAGAGAAAGAACAGTTGCCAAAGTTGCCTGCATTTATTGCACATTAAAACCTGAGAGCAGCAAGCCAGCTTAAAGGTCCAGCTGGTTTTATTCATTCTACACTATAACAGGTCCCACCGTGATTTGAACTCAGATTGCTGGATTCATAGTCCAGAGTGCTTACCTATACACCAGGGAATCTCCAGATGCTGCCAAATGAAGCAAGTGTGCACTGGAAAAGTGAACAGTGTTACACAGACACTAGTTTTAATATATTTCAAATACTAACCCTTATGACAAAAATAAGGAAGCACTTGAAAACTAGGGTAGGGTTATAAAAGAGGAATTGGGGATTGTGTCTGGGATCGCACTTCATGCCCAAAATGTGTTTTTAGCATTATGTGACAGAATTCAGCAAGGATACTTAGCTAAGAGTGTGTTTATTTTAAACCATTGTGCAGGCTTGGCCTCATTTCTGTGCCGGTATCAGTTTTTTTAGACTTGTCATGAGTGTTTAGTGCACATAGTATTCTGTTTCTGGAACAAGATGAGCTCCATGACAATGCCACTGTGAGTCTCCCAGTTGGTGGAGTAACTGAGTCACTCATTGCATTGAGAAAAGCTACAACCTGCCAACAGTAGGTCCCACCGAGATTTGAACTCGGATCGCTGGATTCAGAGTCCAGAGTGCTCACCATTACACCATGGAACCTTTCCACATTGCTAGCTTAATGTTGTTGAACAGGTTCTTCCACACAATTTGATTCATTTCATTATTGTCTCCAACTTGACAACTTGGAGATTTGGCTGATCATGTAGCAAACTAAAAAAATGTCAATACAAGGCGGTTTGGGTACATCTAAGCACTGTGTCACTTTTATCTCAGTGTGTGATATTCATTGCATCTATCCAGATGCACTGTAACTTGTATAACATCAAAATCTATGGATTTGGCCAATAGAGTCAGTCTCAAATGGACTCTCATTAGTGATTATAGGGCATAGATGAAAGACTACCTTTGATACGTAACTAGAGGGGTGCCAAAGCCATGCTCCTTGAGCTCTACAGCCCTGCTTGCTTGTCAGCTATCCGTGCTTTACCCACTGCTCCTGCACTTTCTGTCTGATTGAACACACCTTATCCAGGTAAGCAGTCTTGGAGAATGGGTGGTTCCCCACCTCTGACGAATGTGGAAGAATGGATCCAATGTGTTTTCCAAGTGTCAGCTGTTGTACTTAAAAAACAACATTTGTCAGAAGTGGGATTCGAACCCACGCCTCCAGGAGAGACTGCAACCTTAACGCAGTGCCTTAGACCGCTCGGCCATCCTGACAACAGAACAGGCTTGGTTCGGTACTCCGAAAAAAATGCGCAAAGACAGCATTTAGATTAGGCGTAATTATTGTAAATCAAATGTGCAAACTCGTCATCAGCCTATCTCTTTATCAGTTTATTGCTACCCTGGCCATCAGTGATGGATGCGTGAAGTATGGTATGTCTCAGGCAAAAAAGTGCTTGTTGATTAAGCCACTACACACCTGTCAGCTGGTATTGGTGTTCTTCTGCCCTATACTGGCAAGACATCAATTCATAGAGCTTTAACATATACATTCAGTTTTTCAGCAAACTCCAGAAAAGGTACCCAGTATCCAAATATTGCATTAAATTAATTGAACCACGTCATTTGGTAGAGTACTAGAGTCATTGAATGGAGCATAAGAGAAAGAACAGTTGCCAAAGTTGCCTGCATTTATTGCACATTAAAACCTGAGAACAGCAAGCCAGCTTAAAGGTCCAGCTGGTTTTATTCATTCTACACTATAACAGGTCCCACCCTGATTTGAACTCAGATTGCTGGATTCATAGTCCAGAGTGCTTACCTATACACCAGGGAATCTCCAGATGCTGCCAAATGAAGCAAGTGTGCACTGGAAAAGTGAACAGTGTTACACAGACACTAGTTTTAATATATTTCAAATACTAACCCTTATGACAAAAATAAGGAAGCACTTGAAAACTAGGGTAGGGTTATAAAAGAGGAATTGGGGATTGTGTCTGGGATCGCACTTCATGCCCAAACTTGAATGGAATGCCCAAAATGTGTTTTTAGCATTATGTGACAGAGATCAGCAAGGATACTTAGCTAAGAGTGTGTTTATTTTAAACCATCGTGCAGGCTTGGCCTCATTTCTGTGCCGGTTTCAGTTTTTTTAGACTTGTCATGAGTGTTTAGTGCACATAGTATTCTGTTTCTGGAACAAGATGAGCTCCATGACAATGCCACTGTGAGTCTCCCAGTTGGTGGAGTAACCGAGTCAATCATTGTATCGAGAAAAGCTACAACCTGCCAACAGTAGGTCCCACCGAGATTTGAACTCGGATCGCTGGATTCAGAGTCCAGAGTGCTCACCATTACACCATGGAACCTTTCCACATTGCTAGCTTTATGTTGTTGAACAGGTTCTTCCACACAATTTGATTCATTTCATTATTGTCTCCAACTTGACAACTTGGAGATTTGGCTGATCATGTAGCAAACTAAAAAAATGTCAATACGAGGCAGTTTGGGTACATCTAAGCACTGTGTCACTTTTATCTCAGTGTGTGATGTTCATTGCATCTATCCAGATGCACTGTAACTTGTATAACATGAAAATCTATGGATTTGGCCAATAGAGTCAGTCTCAAATAGACTCTCATTAGTGATTATAGGGCATAGATGAAAGACTACCTTTGATACGTAACTAGAGGGGTGCCAAAGCCATGCTCCTTGAGCTCCACAGCCCTGCTTGCTTGTCAGCTATCCGTGCTTTACCCACTGCTTCTGCACTTTCTGTCTGATTGAACACACCTTAGGTGATTCCCCACCTCTGACGAATGTGGAAGAATGGATCCAATGTTTTTTCCAAGTGTCAGCTGTTGTCCTTAAAAAACAACATTTGTCAGAAGTGGGATTTGAACCCACGCCTCCAGGAGAGACTGCGACCTTAACGCAGCGCCTTAGACCGCTCGGCCATCCTGACAACAGAACAGGCTTGGTTTGGTACTCCAAAAAAAATGCGCAAAGACAGCATTTAGATTAGGCGTAATTATTGTAAATCAAATGTGCAAACTCGTCATCAGCCTATCTCTTTATCGGTTTATTGCTACCCTGGCCATCAGTGATGGATGCGTGAAGTATGGTATGTCTCAGGCAAAAAAGAGCTTGTTGATTAAGACACTACACACCTGTCAGCTGGTATTGGTGTTCTTCTGCCCTTTACTGGCAAGACATCAATTCATAGAGCTTTAACATATACATTCAGTTTTTCAGCAAACTCCAGAAAAGGTAACCAGTATCCAAATATTGCATTATATTAATTGAACCACTTCATTTGGTAGAGTACTAAAGTCATTGAATGGAGCATAAGAGAAAGAACTGTTGCCAAAGTTGCCTGCATTTATTGCACATTAAAACCTGAGAACAGCAAGCCAGCTTAAAGGTCCAGCTGGTTTTATTTATTCTACAGTATAACAGGTCCCATCGTGATTTGAACTCAGATTGCTGGATTCATAGTCCAGAGTGCTTACCTATACACCAGGGAATCTCCAGATGCTGCCAAATGAAGCAAGTGTGCACTGGAAAAGTGAACAGTGTTACACAGACACTATTTTTAATATATTTCAAATACTAACCCTTATGACAAAAATAAGGAAGCACTTGAAAACTAGGGTAGGGTTATAAAAGAGGAATTGGGGATTGTGTCTGGGATCGCACTTCATGCCCAAACTTGAATGGAATGCCCAAAATGTGTTTTTAGCATTATGTGACAGAGATCAGCAAGGATACTTAGCTAAGAGTGTGTTTATTTTAAACCATCGTGCAGGCTTGGCCTCATTTCTGTGCCGGTTTCAGTTTTTTTAGACTTGTCATGAGTGTTTAGTGCACATAGTATTCTGTTTCTGGAACAAGATGAGCTCCATGACAATGCCACTGTGAGTCTCCCAGTTGGTGGAGTAACCGAGTCAATCATTGCATCGAGAAAAGCTACAACCTGCCAACAGTAGGTCCCACCGAGATTTGAACTCGGATCGCTGGATTCAGAGTCCAGAGTGCTCACCATTACACCATGGAACCTTTCCACATTGCTAGCTTAATGTTGTTGAACAAGTTCTTCCACACAATTTGATTCATTTCATTATTGTCTCCAACTTGACAACTTGGAGATTTGGCTGATCATGTAGCAAACTAAAAAAATGTCAATACGAGGCAGTTTGGGTACATCTAAGCACTGTGTCACTTTTATCTCAGTGTGTGATGTTCATTGCATCTATCCAGATGCACTGTAACTTGTATAACATGAAAATCTATGGATTTGGCCAATAGAGTCAGTCTCAAATAGACTCTCATTAGTGATTATAGGGCATAGATGAAAGACTACCTTTGATACGTAACTAGAGGGGTGCCAAAGCCATGCTCCTTGAGCTCCACAGCCCTGCTTGCTTGTCAGCTATCCGTGCTTTACCCACTGCTCCTGCACTTTCTGTCTGATTGAACACACCTTATCCAGGTAAGCAGTCTTGGAGAATAGGTGGTTCCCCACCTCTGACGAATGTGGAAGAATGGATCCAATGTGTTTTCCAAGTGTCAACTGTTGTCCTTAAAAAACAACATTTGTCAGAAGAGGGATTTGAACCCACGCCTCCAGGACAGACTGCGACCTTAACGCAGCGCCTTAGACCGCTCGGCCATCCTGACAACAGAACAGGCTTGGTTTGGTACTCCAAAAAAATGTGCAAAGACAGCATTTAGATTAGGCGTAATTATTGTAAATCAAATGTGCAAATTCGTCATCAGCCTATCTCTTTATCAGTTTATTGCTACCCTGGCCATCAGTGATGGATGCGTGAAGTATGGTATGTCTCAGGCAAAAAAGAGCTTGTTGATTAAGCCACTACACACCTGTCAGCTGGTATTGGTGTTCTTCTGCCCTTTACTGGCAAGACATCAATTCATAGAGCTTTAACATATACATTCAGTTTTTCAGCATACTCCAGAAAAGGTAAACAGTATCCAAATATTGCATTAAATTAATTGAACCACGTCATTTGGTAGAGTACTAGAGTCATTGAATGGAGCATAAGAGAAAGAACAGTTGCCAAAGTTGCCTGCATTTATTGCACATTAAAACCTGAGAACAGCAAGCCAGCTTAAAGGTCCAGCTGGTTTTATTCATTCTACACTATAACAGGTCCCACCGTGATTTGAACTCAGATTGCTGGATTCATAGTCCAGAGTGCTTACCTATACACCAGGGAATCTCCAGATGCTGCCAAATGAAGCAAGTGTGCACTGGAAAAGTGAACAGTGTTACACAGACACTAGTTTTAATATATTTCAAATACTAACCCTTATGACAAAAATAAGGAAGCACTTGAAAACTAGGGTAGGGTTATAAAAGAGGAATTGGGGATTGTGTCTGGGATCGCACTTCATGCCCAAACTTGAATGGAATGCCCAAAATGTTTTTTTAGCATTATGTGACAGAGATCAGCAAGGATATTTAGCTAAGAGTGTGTTCATTTTAAACCATCGTGCAGGCTTGGCCTCATTTCTGTGCCGGTATCAGTTTTTTTAGACTTGTCATGAGTGTTTAGTGCACATAGTATTCTGTTTCTGGAACAAGATGAGCTCCATGACAATGCCACTGTGAGTCTCCCAGTTGGTGGAGTAACCGAGTCACTCATTGCATCGAGAAAAGCTACAACCTGCCAACAGTAGGTCCCACCGAGATTTGAACTCGGATCTCTGGATTCAGAGTCCAGAGTGCTCACCATTACACCATGGAACCTTTCCACATTGCTAGCTTAATGTTGTTGAACAGGTTCTTCCACACAATTTGATTCATTTCATTATTGTCTCCAACTTGACAACTTGGAGATTTGGCTGATCATGTAGCAAACTAAAAAAATGTCAATACAAGGCGGTTTGGGTACATCTAAGCACTGTGTCACTTTTATCTCAGTGTGTGATATTCATTGCATCTATCCAGATGCACTGTAACTTGTATAACATCAAAATCTATGGATTTGGCGAATAGAGTCAGTCTCAAATGGACTCTCATTAGTGATTATAGGGCATAGATGAAAGACTACCTTTGATACGTAACTAGAGGGGTGCCAAAGCCATGCTCCTTGAGCTCCACAGCCCTGCTTGCTTGTCAGCTATCCGTGCTTTACCCACTGCTCCTGCACTTTCTGTCTGATTGAACACACCTTATCCAGGTAAGCAGTCTTGGAGAATAGGTGGTTCCCCACCTCTGACGAATGTGGAAGAATGGATCCAATGTGTTTTCCAAGTGTCAGCTGTTGTCCTTAAAAAACAACATTTGTCAGAAGTGGGAATCGAACCCACGCCTCCAGGAGAGACTGCGACCTTAACGCAGCGCCTTAGACCGCTCGGCCATCCTGACAACAGAACAGGCTTGGTTTGGTACTCCGAAAAAAATGCGCAAAGACAGCATTTAGATTAGGTGTAATTATTGTAAATCAAATGTGCAAACTCGTCATCAGCCTATCTCTTTATCAGTTTATTGCTACCCTGGCCATCAGTGATGGATGCGTGAAGTATGGTATGTCTCAGGCAAAAAAGAGCTTGTTGATTAAGCCACTACACACCTGTCAGCTGGTATTGGTGTTCTTCTGCCCTTTACTGGCAAGACATTATTTCATAGAGCTTTAACATATACATTCAGTTTTTCAGCAAACTCCAGAAAAGGTAAACAGTATCCAAATATTGCATTATATTAATTGAACCACGGCATTTGGTAGAGTACTAAAGTCATTGAATGGAGCATAAGAGAAATAACTGTTGCCAAAGTTGCCTGCATTTATTGCACATTAAAACCTGAGAACAGCAAGCCAGCTTAAAGGTCCAGCTGGTTTTATTCATTCTACACTATAACAGGTCCCATCGTGATTTGAACTCAGATTGCTGGATTCATAGTCCAGAGTGCTTACCTATACACCAGGGAATCTCCAGATGCTGCCAAATGAAGCAAGTGTGCACTGGAAAAGTGAACAGTGTTACACAGACACTAGTTTTAATATATTTCAAATACTAACCCTTATGACAAAAATAAGGAAGCACTTGAAAACTAGGGTAGGGTTATAAAAGAGGAATTGGGGATTTTGTCTGGGATCGCACTTCATGCCCAAAATGTGTTTTTAGCATTATGTGACAGAATTCAGCAAGGATATTTAGCTAAGAGTGTGTTTATTTTAAACCATTGTGCAGGCTTGGCCTCATTTCTGTGCCGGTATCATTTTTTTTAGACTTGTCATGAGTGTTTAGTGCAAATAGTATTCTGTTTCTGGAACAAGATGAGCTCCATGACAATGCCACTGTGAGTCTCCCAGTTGGTGGAGTAACTGAGTCACTCATTGCATTGAGAAAAGCTACAACCTGCCAACAGTAGGTCCCACCGAGATTTGAACTCGGATCGCTGGATTCAGAGTCCAGAGTGCTCACCATTACACCATGGAACCTTTCCACATTGCTAGCTTAATGTTGTTGAACAGGTTCTTCCACACAATTTGATTCATTTCATTATTGTCTCCAACTTGACAACTTGGAGATTTGGCTGATCATGTAGCAAACTAAAAAAATGTCAATACAAGGCGGTTTGGGTACATCTAAGCACTGTGTCACTTTTATCTCAGTGTGTGATATTCATTGCATCTATCCAGATGCACTGTAACTTGTATAACATCAAAATCTATGGATTTGGCCAATAGAGTCAGTCTCAAATGGACTCTCATTAGTGATTATAGGGCATAGATGAAAGACTACCTTTGATACGTAACTAGAGGGGTGCCAAAGCCATGCTCCTTGAGCTCTACAGCCCTGCTTGCTTGTCAGCTATCCGTGCTTTACCCACTGCTCCTGCACTTTCTGTCTCATTGAACACACCTTATCCAGGTAAGCAGTCTTGGAGAATAGGTGGTTCCCCACCTCTGACGAATGTGGAAGAATGGATCCAATGTGTTTTCCAAGTGTCAGCTGTTGTCCTTAAAAAACAACATTTGTCAGAAGTGGGATTCCAACCCACGCCTCCAGGAGAGACTGCGACCTTAACGCAGCGCCTTAGACCGCTCGGCCATCCTGACAACAGAACAGGCTTGGTTTGGTACTCCAAAAAAAATGCGCAAAGACAGCATTTAGATTAGGCGTAATTATTGTAAATCAAATGTGCAAACTCGTCATCAGCCTATCTCTTTATCAGTTTATTGCTACCCTGGCCATCAGTGATGGATGCGTGAAGTATGGTATGTCTCAGGCAAAAAAGTGCTTGTTGATTAAGCCACTACACACCTGTCAGCTGGTATTGGTGTTCTTCTGCCCTATACTGGCAAGACATCAATTCATAGAGCTTTAACATATACATTCAGTTTTTCAGCAAACTCCAGAAAAGGTACCCAGTATCCAAATATTGCATTAAATTAATTGAACCACGTCATTTGGTAGAGTACTAGAGTCATTGAATGGAGCATAAGAGAAAGAACAGTTGCCAAAGTTGCCTGCATTTATTGCACATTAAAACCTGAGAACAGCAAGCCAGCTTAAAGGTCCAGCTGGTTTTATTCATTCTACACTATAACAGGTCCCACCCTGATTTGAACTCAGATTGCTGGATTCATAGTCCAGAGTGCTTACCTATACACCAGGGAATCTCCAGATGCTGCCAAATGAAGCAAGTGTGCACTGGAAAAGTGAACAGTGTTACACAGACACTAGTTTTAATATATTTCAAATACTAACCCTTATGACAAAAATAAGGAAGCACTTGAAAACTAGGGTAGGGTTATAAAAGAGGAATTGGGGATTGTGTCTGGGATCGCACTTCATGCCCAAAATGTTTTTTTAGCATTATGTGACAGAGATCAGCAAGGATTATTATTTTAAACCATCGTGCAGGCTTGGCGTCATTTCTGTGCCGGTATCAGTTTTTTTGTAATTGTCATGAGTGTTTAGTGCACATAGTATTCTGTTTCTTGAACAAGATGAGCTCCATGACAATGCCACTGTGAGTCTCCCAGTTGGTGGAGTAACCGAGTCATTCATTGGATCGAGGAAAGCTACAACCTGCCAACAGTAGGTCCCACCGAGATTTGAACTCGGATCGCTGGATTCAGAGTCCAGAGTGCTCACCATTACACCATGGAACCTTTCCACATTGCTAGCTTAATGTTGTTGAACAAGTTCTTCCACACAATTTGATTCATTTCATTATTGTCTCCAACTTGACAACTTGGAGATTTGGCTGATCATGTAGCAAACTAAAAAAATGTCAATACGAGGCGGTTTGGGTACATCTAAGCACTGTGTCACTTTTATCTCAGTGTGTGATGTTCATTGCATCTATCCAGATGCAATGTAACTTGTATAACATCAAAATCTATGGATTTGGCCAATAGAGTCAGTCTCAAATGGACTCTCATTAGTGATTATAGGGCATAGATGAAAGACTACCTTTGATACGTAACTAGTGGAGTGCCAAAGCCATGCTCCTTGAGCTACACAGCCCTGCTTGCTTGTCAGCTATCCGTGCTTTACCCATTGCTCCTGCACTTTCTGTCTGATTGAACACACCTTATCCAGGTAAGCAGTCTTGGAGAATAGGTGGTTCCCTACCTCTGACGAATGTGGAAGAATGGATCCAATGTGTTTTCCAAGTGTCAGCTGTTGTCCTTAAAAAACAACATTTGTCAGAAGTGGGATTCCAACCCACGCCTCCAGGAGAGACTGCGACCTTAACGCAGCGCCTTAGACCGCTCGGCCATCCTGACAACAGAACAGGCTTGGTTTGGTACTCCAAAAAAAATGCGCAAAGACAGCATTTAGATTAGGCGTAATTATTGTAAATCAAAAGTGCAAACTCGTCATCAGCCTATCTCTTTATCAGTTTATTGAAGTTGCAACTGGATTCTGGACTTCCTGACTGGGAGACCCCAGTCAGTCCGGATCGGGAACAACATCTCCAGCACCACCACACTGAGCACTGGAGCCCCTCAGGGCTTTGTGCTCAGCTCTCTGCTGTTCACTCTGCTGACGCACGACTGTGTAGCAATGCACAGCTCAAACCACATAGTCAAGTTTGCTGATGACACGACCGTGGTGGGTCTAATCAGCAAGAACGACGAGTCAGCCTACAGAGAGGAGGTGCAACGTGCAACGATTAACAGCCTGGTGTGGAGCAAACAACCTGTCTCTGAACGTTGACAAAACTAAAGAGATGGTTGTGGACTTCAGGAGAGCACAGGGTGACCATTCTCCATTGATCATCGATGGATCCTCAGTGGAGATAGTCAAGAGCACCAAATTCCTTGGTGTTCATCTGGCGGACAACCTCACCTGGTCAGTCAACACCAGCTCCATCACCAAGAAGGCCCAGCAGCGTCTCTACTTCCTGAGAAGGCTGAGGAAAGCCCATCTCCCTCCCCCCATCCTGACCATGTTCTACAGAGGGACCATTGAGAGCATCCTGAGCAGCTGCATCACTGCCTGGTTTGGGAACTGCACCGTCGCGGATCGCAAGACCCTACAGAGGATAGTGAGGACAGCTGAGAAGATCATCGGAGTCTCTCTGCCCTCTATCATGCACATTTACACCACACGCTGCATCCGCAAAGCCAACAGCATTGTGGACGACCCCACACACCCATCACACACACTCTTCACACTCCTGCCATCAGGAAAGAGGTTCCGAAGCATTCGGGCCACCACATCCAGACTATGCAACAGTTTTTTCCCACAAGCCATCAGGCTCCTCAACACACAGAACTGAAATAGAACTTAAACACACTGCAAACCGAACTCAGCACATTCTCATCACTCACTACTCATCTCATTCCACCACCACTTATTTATTATTTATTTACTTTTATCATTCTACATTTACTGCACTACACTGTTTACCTGCTGTTTTTTTTTTTGCACATTCCAATGCAATTGCACTTTTTTTACATGCTGGACATTTAAATGCACTATACCGTTTACATGCTGCTCTTTTTCTTAACACCCCTAGCACACTTAACTGAACTGTACTGTACTGTAAAATAGTATACAGTAGGTTTACTGGTCGGCACTGTCTTGGGTCTTGTGTCTTGTGTCCTGTCCTGTGTTACTTGTGTTGTCTGTCTACACTGTCCGTCTGTACTGTTTTTTCGTCTGCACTGTTTGCACTTGGTTGCACTCGATGCACTTTATTATAGCTTGTGTTGTTTGTAGCACCTTGGTTCTTGGAGAAACGTTATCTCGTTTCTACTGTGTACTGTGTACCACTGTGTATAGTAGAAATGACAATAAAAGCCACTTGACTTGACTTGACTTGACTTGCTACCCTGGCCATCAGTGATGGATGCGTGAAGTATGGTATGTCTCAGGCAAAAAAGAGCTTGTTGATTAAGCCACTACACACCTGTCAGCTGGTATTGGTGTTGTTCTGCCCTTTACTGGCAAGACATCAATTCATAGAGCTTTAACATATACATTCAGTTTTTCAGCAAACTCCAGAAAAGGTAACCAGTATCCAAATATTGCATTATATTAATTGAACCACGTCATTTGGTAGAGTACTAGAGTCAATGAATGGAGCATAAGAGAAAGAACTGTTGCCAAAGTTGCCTGCATTTATTGCACATTAAAACCTGAGAACAGCAAGCCAGCTTAAAGGTCCAGCTGGTTTTATTCATTCTACACTATAACAGGTCCCATCCTGATTTGAACTCAGATTGCTGGATTCATAGTCCAGAGTGCTTACCTATACACCAGGGAATCTCCAGATGCTGCCAAATGAAGCAAGTGTGCACAGGAAAAGTGAACAGTGTTACACAGACACTAGTTTTAATATATTTCAAATACTAACCCTTATGACAAAAATAAGGAAGCACTTGAAAACTAGGGTAGGGTTATAAAAGAGGAATTGGGGATTGTGTCTGGCATCGCACTTCATGCCCAAACTTGAATGGAATGCCCAAAATGTGTTTTTAGCATTATGTGACAGAGATCAGCAAGGATACTTAGCTAAGAGTGTGTTTATTTTAAACCATCGTGCAGGCTTGGCCTCATTTCTGTGCCGGTTTCAGTTTTTTTAGACTTGTCATGAGTGTTTAGTGCACATAGTATTCTGTTTCTGGAACAAGATGAGCTCCATGACAATCCCACTGTGAGTCTCCCAGTTGGTGGAGTAACCGAGTCAATCATTGCATCGAGAAAAGCTACAACCTGCCAACAGTAGGTCCCACCGAGATTTGAACTCGGATCGCTGGATTCAGAGTCCAGAGTGCTCACCATTACACCATGGAACCTTTCCACATTGCTAGCTTTATGTTGTTGAACAGGTTCTTCCACACAATTTGATTCATTTCATTATTGTCTCCAACTTGACAACTTGAAGATTTGGCTGATCATGTAGCAAACTAAAAAAATGTCAATACGGGGCGGTTCGGGTACATCTAAGCACTGTGTCACTTTTATCTCAGTGTGTGATGTTCATTGCATCTATCCAGATGCACTGTAACTTGTATAACATGAAAATCTATGGATTTGGCCAATAGAGTCAGTCTCAAATAGACTCTCATTAGTGATTATAGGGCATAGATGAAAGACTACCTTTGATACGTAACTAGAGGGGTGCCAAAGCCATGCTCCTTGAGCTCCACAGCCCTGCTTGCTTGTCAGCTATCCGTGCTTTACCCACTGCTCCTGCACTTTCTGTCTGATTGAACACACCTTAGGTGATTCCCCACCTCTGACGAATGTGGAAGAATGGATCCAATGTGTTTTCCAAGTGTCAGCTGTTGTCCTTAAAAAACAACATTTGTCAGAAGTGGGATTTGAACCCACGCCTCCAGGAGAGACTGCGACCTTAACGCAGCGCCTTAGACCGCTCGGCCATCCTGACAACAGAACAGGCTTGGTTTGGTACTCCAAAAAAAATGCGCAAAGACAGCATTTAGATTAGGCGTAATTATTGTAAATCAAATGTGCAAACTCGTCATCAGCCTATCTCTTTATCGGTTTATTGCTACCCTGGCCATCAGTGATGGATGCGTGAAGTATGGTATGTCTCAGGCAAAAAAGAGCTTGTTGATTAAGACACTACACACCTGTCAGCTGGTATTGGTGTTCTTCTGCCCTTTACTGGCAAGACATCAATTCATAGAGCTTTAACATATACATTCAGTTTTTCAGCAAACTCCAGAAAAGGTAACCAGTATCCAAATATTGCATTATATTAATTGAACCACTTCATTTGGTAGAGTACTAAAGTCATTGAATGGAGCATAAGAGAAAGAACTGTTGCCAAAGTTGCCTGCATTTATTGCACATTAAAACCTGAGAACAGCAAGCCAGCTTAAAGGTCCAGCTGGTTTTATTTATTCTACAGTATAACAGGTCCCATCGTGATTTGAACTCAGATTGCTGGATTCATAGTCCAGAGTGCTTACCTATACACCAGGGAATCTCCAGATGCTGCCAAATGAAGCAAGTGTGCACTGGAAAAGTGAACAGTGTTACACAGACACTATTTTTAATATATTTCAAATACTAACCCTTATGACAAAAATAAGGAAGCACTTGAAAACTAGGGTAGGGTTATAAAAGAGGAATTGGGGATTGTGTCTGGGATCGCACTTCATGCCCAAACTTGAATGGAATGCCCAAAATGTGTTTTTAGCATTATGTGACAGAGATCAGCAAGGATACTTAGCTAAGAGTGTGTTTATTTTAAACCATCGTGCAGGCTTGGCCTCATTTCTGTGCCGGTTTCAGTTTTTTTAGACTTGTCATGAGTGTTTAGTGCACATAGTATTCTGTTTCTGGAACAAGATGAGCTCCATGACAATGCCACTGTGAGTCTCCCAGTTGGTGGAGTAACCGAGTCAATCATTGCATCGAGAAAAGCTACAACCTGCCAACAGTAGGTCCCACCGAGATTTGAACTCGGATCGCTGGATTCAGAGTCCAGAGTGCTCACCATTACACCATGGAACCTTTCCACATTGCTAGCTTTATGTTGTTGAACAGGTTCTTCCACACAATTTGATTCATTTCATTATTGTCTCCAACTTGACAACTTGGAGATTTGGCTGATCATGTAGCAAACTAAAAAAATGTCAATACGAGGCAGTTTGGGTACATCTAAGCACTGTGTCACTTTTATCTCAGTGTGTGATGTTCATTGCATCTATCCAGATGCACTGTAACTTGTATAACATGAAAATCTATGGATTTGGCCAATAGAGTCAGTCTCAAATAGACTCTCATTAGTGATTATAGGGCATAGATGAAAGACTACCTTTGATACGTAACTAGAGGGGTGCCAAAGCCATGCTCCTTGAGCTCCACAGCCCTGCTTGCTTGTCAGCTATCCGTGCTTTACCCACTGCTTCTGCACTTTCTGTCTGATTGAACACACCTTAGGTGATTCCCCACCTCTGACGAATGTGGAAGAATGGATCCAATGTGTTTTCCAAGTGTCAACTGTTGTCCTTAAAAAACAACATTTGTCAGAAGTGGGATTTGAACCCACGCCTCCAGGAGAGACTGCGACCTTAACGCAGCGCCTTAGACCGCTCGGCCATCCTGACAACAGAACAGGCTTGGTTTGGTACTCCAAAAAAAATGTGCAAAGACAGCATTTAGATTAGGCGTAATTATTGTAAATCAAATGTGCAAATTCGTCATCAGCCTATCTCTTTATCAGTTTATTGCTACCCTGGCCATCAGTGATGGATGCGTGAAGTATGGTATGTCTCAGGCAAAAAAGAGCTTGTTGATTAAGCCACTACACACCTGTCAGCTGGTATTGGTGTTCTTCTGCCCTTTACTGGCAAGACATCAATTCATAGAGCTTTAACATATACATTCAGTTTTTCAGCAAACTCCAGAAAAGGTAAACAGTATCCAAATATTGCATTAAATTAATTGAACCACGTCATTTGGTAGAGTACTAGAGTCATTGAATGGAGCATAAGAGAAAGAACAGTTGCCAAAGTTGCCTGCATTTATTGCACATTAAAACCTGAGAACAGCAAGCCAGCTTAAAGGTCCAGCTGGTTTTATTCATTCTACACTATAACAGGTCCCACCGTGATTTGAACTCAGATTGCTGGATTCATAGTCCAGAGTGCTTACCTATACACCAGGGAATCTCCAGATGCTGCCAAATGAAGCAAGTGTGCACTGGAAAAGTGAACAGTGTTACACAGACACTAGTTTTAATATATTTCAAATACTAACCCTTATGACAAAAATAAGGAAGCACTTGAAAACTAGGGTAGGGTTATAAAAGAGGAATTGGGGATTGTGTCTGGGATCGCACTTCATGCCCAAACTTGAATGGAATGCCCAAAATGTGTTTTTAGCATTATGTGACAGAGATCAGCAAGGATACTTAGCTAAGAGTGTGTTTATTTTAAACCATCGTGCAGGCTTGGCCTCATTTCTGTGCCGGTTTCAGTTTTTTTAGACTTGTCATGAGTGTTTAGTGCACATAGTATTCTGTTTCTGGAACAAGATGAGCTCCATGACAATGCCACTGTGAGTCTCCCAGTTGGTGGAGTAACCGAGTCAATCATTGCATCGAGAAAAGCTACAACCTGCCAACAGTAGGTCCCACCGAGATTTGAACTCGGATCGCTGGATTCAGAGTCCAGAGTGCTCACCATTACACCATGGAACCTTTCCACATTGCTAGCTTTATGTTGTTGAACAGGTTCTTCCACACAATTTGATTCATTTCATTATTGTCTCCAACTTGACAACTTGGAGATTTGGCTGATCATGTAGCAAACTAAAAAAATGTCAATACGAGGCAGTTTGGGTACATCTAAGCACTGTGTCACTTTTATCTCAGTGTGTGATGTTCATTGCATCTATCCAGATGCACTGTAACTTGTATAACATGAAAATCTATGGATTTGGCCAATAGAGTCAGTCTCAAATAGACTCTCATTAGTGATTATAGGGCATAGATGAAAGACTACCTTTGATACGTAACTAGAGGGGTGCCAAAGCCATGCTCCTTGAGCTCCACAGCCCTGCTTGCTTGTCAGCTATCCGTGCTTTACCCACTGCTCCTGCACTTTCTGTCTGATTGAACACACCTTATCCAGGTAAGCAGTCTTGGAGAATAGGTGGTTCCCCACCTCTGACGAATGTGGAAGAATGGATCCAATGTGTTTTCCAAGTGTCAACTGTTGTCCTTAAAAAACAACATTTGTCAGAAGTGGGATTTGAACCCACGCCTCCAGGAGAGACTGCGACCTTAACGCAGCGCCTTAGACCGCTCGGCCATCCTGACAACAGAACAGGCTTGGTTTGGTACTCCAAAAAAAATGTGCAAAGACAGCATTTAGATTAGGCGTAATTATTGTAAATCAAATGTGCAAATTCGTCATCAGCCTATCTCTTTATCAGTTTATTGCTACCCTGGCCATCAGTGATGGATGCGTGAAGTATGGTATGTCTCAGGCAAAAAAGAGCTTGTTGATTAAGCCACTACACACCTGTCAGCTGGTATTGGTGTTCTTCTGCCCTTTACTGGCAAGACATCAATTCATAGAGCTTTAACATATACATTCAGTTTTTCAGCAAACTCCAGAAAAGGTAAACAGTATCCAAATATTGCATTAAATTAATTGAACCACGTCATTTGGTAGAGTACTAGAGTCATTGAATGGAGCATAAGAGAAAGAACAGTTGCCAAAGTTGCCTGCATTTATTGCACATTAAAACCTGAGAACAGCAAGCCAGCTTAAAGGTCCAGCTGGTTTTATTCATTCTACACTATAACAGGTCCCACCGTGATTTGAACTCAGATTGCTGGATTCATAGTCCAGAGTGCTTACCTATACACCAGGGAATCTCCAGATGCTGCCAAATGAAGCAAGTGTGCACTGGAAAAGTGAACAGTGTTACACAGACACTAGTTTTAATATATTTCAAATACTAACCCTTATGACAAAAATAAGGAAGCACTTGAAAACTAGGGTAGGGTTATAAAAGAGGAATTGGGGATTGTGTCTGGGATCGCACTTCATGCCCAAACTTGAATGGAATGCCCAAAATGTTTTTTTAGCATTATGTGACAGAGATCAGCAAGGATATTTAGCTAAGAGTGTGTTCATTTTAAACCATCGTGCAGGCTTGGCCTCATTTCTGTGCCGGTATCAGTTTTTTTAGACTTGTCATGAGTGTTTAGTGCACATAGTATTCTGTTTCTGGAACAAGATGAGCTCCATGACAATGCCACTGTGAGTCTCCCAGTTGGTGGAGTAACCGAGTCACTCATTGCATCGAGAAAAGCTACAACCTGCCAACAGTAGGTCCCACCGAGATTTGAACTCGGATCTCTGGATTCAGAGTCCAGAGTGCTCACCATTACACCATGGAACCTTTCCACATTGCTAGCTTAATGTTGTTGAACAGGTTCTTCCACACAATTTGATTCATTTCATTATTGTCTCCAACTTGACAACTTGGAGATTTGGCTGATCATGTAGCAAACTAAAAAAATGTCAATACAAGGCGGTTTGGGTACATCTAAGCACTGTGTCACTTTTATCTCAGTGTGTGATATTCATTGCATCTATCCAGATGCACTGTAACTTGTATAACATCAAAATCTATGGATTTGGCGAATAGAGTCAGTCTCAAATGGACTCTCATTAGTGATTATAGGGCATAGATGAAAGACTACCTTTGATACGTAACTAGAGGGGTGCCAAAGCCATGCTCCTTGAGCTCCACAGCCCTGCTTGCTTGTCAGCTATCCGTGCTTTACCCACTGCTCCTGCACTTTCTGTCTGATTGAACACACCTTATCCAGGTAAGCAGTCTTGGAGAATAGGTGGTTCCCCACCTCTGACGAATGTGGAAGAATGGATCCAATGTGTTTTCCAAGTGTCAGCTGTTATCCTTAAAAAACAACATTTGTCAGAAGTGGGATTCGAACCCACGCCTCCAGGAGAGACTGCGACCTTAACGCAGCGCCTTAGACCGCTCGGCCATCCTGACAACAGAACAGGCTTGGTTTGGTACTCCAAAAAAAATGTGCAAAGACAGCATTTAGATTAGGCGTAATTATTGTAAATCAAATGTGCAAATTCGTCATCAGCCTATCTCTTTATCAGTTTATTGCTACCCTGGCCATCAGTGATGGATGCGTGAAGTATGGTATGTCTCAGGCAAAAAAGAGCTTGTTGATTAAGCCACTACACACCTGTCAGCTGGTATTGGTGTTCTTCTGCCCTTTACTGGCAAGACATTATTTCATAGAGCTTTAACATATACATTCAGTTTTTCAGCAAACTCCAGAAAAGGTAAACAGTATCCAAATATTGCATTATATTAATTGAACCACGGCATTTGGTAGAGTACTAAAGTCATTGAATGGAGCATAAGAGAAATAACTGTTGCCAAAGTTGCCTGCATTTATTGCACATTAAAACCTGAGAACAGCAAGCCAGCTTAAAGGTCCAGCTGGTTTTATTCATTCTACACTATAACAGGTCCCATCGTGATTTGAACTCAGATTGCTGGATTCATAGTCCAGAGTGCTTACCTATACACCAGGGAATCTCCAGATGCTGCCAAATGAAGCAAGTGTGCACTGGAAAAGTGAACAGTGTTACACAGACACTAGTTTTAATATATTTCAAATGCTAACCCTTATGACAAAAATAAGGAAGCACTTGAAAACTAGGGTAGGGTTATAAAAGAGGAATTGGGGATTTTGTCTGGGATCGCACTTCATGCCCAAAATGTGTTTTTAGCATTATGTGACAGAATTCAGCAAGGATATTTAGCTAAGAGTGTGTTTATTTTAAACCATTGTGCAGGCTTGGCCTCATTTCTGTGCCGGTATCAGTTTTTTTAGACTTGTCATGAGTGTTTAGTGCACATAGTATTCTGTTTCTGGAACAAGATGAGCTCCATGACAATGCCACTGTGAGTCTCCCAGTTGGTGGAGTAACTGAGTCACTCATTGCATTGAGAAAAGCTACAACCTGCCAACAGTAGGTCCCACCGAGATTTGAACTCGGATCGCTGGATTCAGAGTCCAGAGTGCTCACCATTACACCATGGAACCTTTCCACATTGCTAGCTTAATGTTGTTGAACAGGTTCTTCCACACAATTTGATTCATTTCATTATTGTCTCCAACTTGACAACTTGGAGATTTGGCTGATCATGTAGCAAACTAAAAAAATGTCAATACGAGGCAGTTTGGGTACATCTAAGCACTGTGTCACTTTTATCTCAGTGTCTGATATTCATTGCATCTATCCAGATGCACTGTAACTTGTATAACATCAAAATCTATGGATTTGGCCAATAGAGTCAGTCTCAAATGGACTCTCATTAGTGATTATAGGGCATAGATGAAAGACTACCTTTGATACGTAACTAGAGGGGTGCCAAAGCCATGCTCCTTGAGCTCTACAGCCCTGCTTGCTTGTCAGCTATCCGTGCTTTACCCACTGCTCCTGCACTTTCTGTCTCATTGAACACACCTTATCCAGGTAAGCAGTCTTGGAGAATAGGTGGTTCCCCACCTCTGACGAATGTGGAAGAATGGATCCAATGTGTTTTCCAAGTGTCAGCTGTTGTCCTTAAAAAACAACATTTGTCAGAAGTGGGATTCCAACCCACGCCTCCAGGAGAGACTGCGACCTTAACGCAGCGCCTTAGACCGCTCGGCCATCCTGACAACAGAACAGGCTTGGTTTGGTACTCCAAAAAAAATGCGCAAAGACAGCATTTAGATTAGGCGTAATTATTGTAAATCAAATGTGCAAACTCGTCATCAGCCTATCTCTTTATCAGTTTATTGCTACCCTGGCCATCAGTGATGGATGCGTAAAGTATGGTATGTCTCAGGCAAAAAAGTGCTTGTTGATTAAGCCACTACACACCTGTCAGCTGGTATTGGTGTTCTTCTGCCCTATACTGGCAAGACATCAATTCATAGAGCTTTAACATATACATTCAGTTTTTCAGCAAACTCCAGAAAAGGTACCCAGTATCCAAATATTGCATTAAATTAATTGAACCACGTCATTTGGTAGAGTACTAGAGTCATTGAATGGAGCATAAGAGAAAGAACAGTTGCCAAAGTTGCCTGCATTTATTGCACATTAAAACCTGAGAACAGCAAGCCAGCTTAAAGGTCCAGCTGGTTTTATTCATTCTACACTATAACAGGTCCCACCCTGATTTGAACTCAGATTGCTGGATTCATAGTCCAGAGTGCTTACCTATACACCAGGGAATCTCCAGATGCTGCCAAATGAAGCAAGTGTGCACTGGAAAAGTGAACAGTGTTACACAGACACTAGTTTTAATATATTTCAAATACTAACCCTTATGACAAAAATAAGGAAGCACTTGAAAACTAGGGTAGGGTTATAAAAGAGGAATTGGGGATTGTGTCTGGGATCGCACTTCATGCCCAAACTTGAATGGAATGCCCAAAATGTTTTTTTAGCATTATGTGACAGAGATCAGCAAGGATATTTAGCTAAGAGTGTGTTCATTTTAAACCATCGTGCAGGCTTGGCCTCATTTCTGTGCCGGTATCAGTTTTTTTAGACTTGTCATGAGTGTTTAGTGCACATAGTATTCTGTTTCTGGAACAAGATGAGCTCCATGACAATGCCACTGTGAGTCTCCCAGTTGGTGGAGTAACCGAGTCACTCATTGCATCGAGAAAAGCTACAACCTGCCAACAGTAGGTCCCACCGAGATTTGAACTCGGATCTCTGGATTCAGAGTCCAGAGTGCTCACCATTACACCATGGAACCTTTCCACATTGCTAGCTTAATGTTGTTGAACAGGTTCTTCCACACAATTTGATTCATTTCATTATTGTCTCCAACTTGACAACTTGGAGATTTGGCTGATCATGTAGCAAACTAAAAAAATGTCAATACAAGGCGGTTTGGGTACATCTAAGCACTGTGTCACTTTTATCTCAGTGTGTGATATTCATTGCATCTATCCAGATGCACTGTAACTTGTATAACATCAAAATCTATGGATTTGGCGAATAGAGTCAGTCTCAAATGGACTCTCATTAGTGATTATAGGGCATAGATGAAAGACTACCTTTGATACGTAACTAGAGGGGTGCCAAAGCCATGCTCCTTGAGCTCCACAGCCCTGCTTGCTTGTCAGCTATCCGTGCTTTACCCACTGCTCCTGCACTTTCTGTCTGATTGAACACACCTTATCCAGGTAAGCAGTCTTGGAGAATAGGTGGTTCCCCACCTCTGACGAATGTGGAAGAATGGATCCAATGTGTTTTCCAAGTGTCAGCTGTTATCCTTAAAAAACAACATTTGTCAGAAGTGGGATTCGAACCCACGCCTCCAGGAGAGACTGCGACCTTAACGCAGCGCCTTAGACCGCTCGGCCATCCTGACAACAGAACAGGCTTGGTTTGGTACTCCGAAAAAAATGCGCAAAGACAGCATTTAGATTAGGTGTAATTATTGTAAATCAAATGTGCAAACTCGTCATCAGCCTATCTCTTTATCAGTTTATTGCTACCCTGGCCATCAGTGATGGATGCGTGAAGTATGGTATGTCTCAGGCAAAAAAGAGCTTGTTGATTAAGCCACTACACACCTGTCAGCTGGTATTGGTGTTCTTCTGCCCTTTACTGGCAAGACATTATTTCATAGAGCTTTAACATATACATTCAGTTTTTCAGCAAACTCCAGAAAAGGTAAACAGTATCCAAATATTGCATTATATTAATTGAACCACGGCATTTGGTAGAGTACTAAAGTCATTGAATGGAGCATAAGAGAAATAACTGTTGCCAAAGTTGCCTGCATTTATTGCACATTAAAACCTGAGAACAGCAAGCCAGCTTAAAGGTCCAGCTGGTTTTATTCATTCTACACTATAACAGGTCCCATCGTGATTTGAACTCAGATTGCTGGATTCATAGTCCAGAGTGCTTACCTATACACCAGGGAATCTCCAGATGCTGCCAAATGAAGCAAGTGTGCACTGGAAAAGTGAACAGTGTTACACAGACACTAGTTTTAATATATTTCAAATACTAACCCTTATGACAAAAATAAGGAAGCACTTGAAAACTAGGGTAGGGTTATAAAAGAGGAATTGGGGATTGTGTCTGGGATCGCACTTCATGCCCAAAATGTGTTTTTAGCATTATGTGACAGAATTCAGCAAGGATATTTAGCTAAGAGTGTGTTTATTTTAAACCATTGTGCAGGCTTGGCCTCATTTCTGTGCCGGTATCAGTTTTTTTAGACTTGTCATGAGTGTTTAGTGCACATAGTATTCTGTTTCTGGAACAAGATGAGCTCCATGACAATGCCACTGTGAGTCTCCCAGTTGGTGGAGTAACTGAGTCACTCATTGCATTGAGAAAAGCTACAACCTGCCAACAGTAGGTCCCACCGAGATTTGAACTCGGATCGCTGGATTCAGAGTCCAGAGTGCTCACCATTACACCATGGAACCTTTCCACATTGCTAGCTTAATGTTGTTGAACAGGTTCTTCCACACAATTTGATTCATTTCATTATTGTCTCCAACTTGACAACTTGGAGATTTGGCTGATCATGTAGCAAACTAAAAAAATGTCAATACAAGGCGGTTTGGGTACATCTAAGCACTGTGTCACTTTTATCTCAGTGTCTGATATTCATTGCATCTATCCAGATGCACTGTAACTTGTATAACATCAAAATCTATGGATTTGGCCAATAGAGTCAGTCTCAAATGGACTCTCATTAGTGATTATAGGGCATAGATGAAAGACTACCTTTGATACGTAACTAGAGGGGTGCCAAAGCCATGCTCCTTGAGCTCTACAGCCCTGCTTGCTTGTCAGCTATCCGTGCTTTACCCACTGCTCCTGCACTTTCTGTCTCATTGAACACACCTTATCCAGGTAAGCAGTCTTGGAGAATAGGTGGTTCCCCACCTCTGACGAATGTGGAAGAATGGATCCAATGTGTTTTCCAAGTGTCAGCTGTTGTCCTTAAAAAACAACATTTGTCAGAAGTGGGATTCCAACCCACGCCTCCAGGAGAGACTGCGACCTTAACGCAGCGCCTTAGACCGCTCGGCCATCCTGACAACAGAACAGGCTTGGTTTGGTACTCCAAAAAAAATGCGCAAAGACAGCATTTAGATTAGGCGTAATTATTGTAAATCAAATGTGCAAACTCGTCATCAGCCTATCTCTTTATCAGTTTATTGCTACCCTGGCCATCAGTGATGGATGCGTAAAGTATGGTATGTCTCAGGCAAAAAAGTGCTTGTTGATTAAGCCACTACACACCTGTCAGCTGGTATTGGTGTTCTTCTGCCCTATACTGGCAAGACATCAATTCATAGAGCTTTAACATATACATTCAGTTTTTCAGCAAACTCCAGAAAAGGTACCCAGTATCCAAATATTGCATTAAATTAATTGAACCACGTCATTTGGTAGAGTACTAGAGTCATTGAATGGAGCATAAGAGAAAGAACAGTTGCCAAAGTTGCCTGCATTTATTGCACATTAAAACCTGAGAACAGCAAGCCAGCTTAAAGGTCCAGCTGGTTTTATTCATTCTACACTATAACAGATCCCACCCTGATTTGAACTCAGATTGCTGGATTCATAGTCCAGAGTGCTTACCTATACACCAGGGAATCTCCAGATGCTGCCAAATGAAGCAAGTGTGCACTGGAAAAGTGAACAGTGTTACACAGACACTAGTTTTAATATATTTCAAATACTAACCCTTATGACAAAAATAAGGAAGCACTTGAAAACTAGGGTAGGGTTATAAAAGAGGAATTGGGGATTGTGTCTGGGATCGCACTTCATGCCCAAAATGTTTTTTTAGCATTATGTGACAGAGATCAGCAAGGATTATTATTTTAAACCATCGTGCAGGCTTGGCGTCATTTCTGTGCCGGTATCAGTTTTTTTGGAATTGTCATGAGTGTTTAGTGCACATAGTATTCTGTTTCTTGAACAAGATGAGCTCCATGACAATGCCACTGTGAGTCTCCCAGTTGGTGGAGTAACCGAGTCATTCATTGGATCGAGGAAAGCTACAACCTGCCAACAGTAGGTCCCACCGAGATTTGAACTCGGATCGCTGGATTCAGAGTCCAGAGTGCTCACCATTACACCATGGAACCTTTCCACATTGCTAGCTTAATGTTGTTGAACAAGTTCTTCCACACAATTTGATTCATTTCATTATTGTCTCCAACTTGACAACTTGGAGATTTGGCTGATCATGTAGCAAACTAAAAAAATGTCAATACGAGGCGGTTTGGGTACATCTAAGCACTGTGTCACTTTTATCTCAGTGTGTGATGTTCATTGCATCTATCCAGATGCAATGTAACTTGTATAACATCAAAATCTATGGATTTGGCCAATAGAGTCAGTCTCAAATGGACTCTCATTAGTGATTATAGGGCATAGATGAAAGACTACCTTTGATACGTAACTAGTGGAGTGCCAAAGCCATGCTCCTTGAGCTACACAGCCCTGCTTGCTTGTCAGCTATCCGTGCTTTACCCATTGCTCCTGCACTTTCTGTCTGATTGAACACACCTTATCCAGGTAAGCAGTCTTGGAGAATAGGTGGTTCCCTACCTCTGACGAATGTGGAAGAATGGATCCAATGTGTTTTCCAAGTGTCAGCTGTTGTCCTTAAAAAACAACATTTGTCAGAAGTGGGATTCCAACCCACGCCTCCAGGAGAGACTGCGACCTTAACGCAGCGCCTTAGACCGCTCGGCCATCCTGACAACAGAACAGGCTTGGTTTGGTACTCCAAAAAAAATGCGCAAAGACAGCATTTAGATTAGGCGTAATTATTGTAAATCAAAAGTGCAAACTCGTCATCAGCCTATCTCTTTATCAGTTTATTGAAGTTGCAACTGGATTCTGGACTTCCTGACTGGGAGACCCCAGTCAGTCCGGATCGGGAACAACATCTCCAGCACCACCACACTGAGCACTGGAGCCCCTCAGGGCTTTGTGCTCAGCTCTCTGCTGTTCACTCTGCTGACGCACGACTGTGTAGCAATGCACAGCTCAAACCACATAGTCAAGTTTGCTGATGACACGACCGTGGTGGGTCTAATCAGCAAGAACGACGAGTCAGCCTACAGAGAGGAGGTGCAACGTGCAACGATTAACAGCCTGGTGTGGAGCAAACAACCTGTCTCTGAACGTTGACAAAACTAAAGAGATGGTTGTGGACTTCAGGAGAGCACAGGGTGACCATTCTCCATTGATCATCGATGGATCCTCAGTGGAGATAGTCAAGAGCACCAAATTCCTTGGTGTTCATCTGGCGGACAACCTCACCTGGTCAGTCAACACCAGCTCCATCACTAAGAAGGCCCAGCAGCGTCTCTACTTCCTGAGAAGGCTGAGGAAAGCCCATCTCCCTCCCCCCATCCTGACCATGTTCTACAGAGGGACCATTGAGAGCATCCTGAGCAGCTGCATCACTGCCTGGTTTGGGAACTGCACCGTCGCGGATCGCAAGACCCTACAGAGGATAGTGAGGACAGCTGAGAAGATCATCGGAGTCTCTCTGCCCTCTATCATGCACATTTACACCACACGCTGCATCCGCAAAGCCAACAGCATTGTGGACGACCCCACACACCCATCACACACACTCTTCACACTCCTGCCATCAGGAAAGAGGTTCCGAAGCATTCGGGCCACCACATCCAGACTATGCAACAGTTTTTTCCCACAAGCCATCAGGCTCCTCAACACACAGAACTGAAATAGAACTTAAACACACTGCAAACCGAACTCAGCACATTCTCATCACTCACTACTCATCTCATTCCACCACCACTTATTTATTATTTATTTACTTTTATCATTCTACATTTACTGCACTACACTGTTTACCTGCTGTTTTTTTTTTGCACATTCCAATGCAATTGCACTTTTTTTACATGCTGGACATTTAAATGCACTATACCGTTTACATGCTGCTCTTTTTTTTAACACCCCTAGCACACTTAACTGAACTGTACTGTACTGTAAAATAGTATACAGTAGGTTTACTGGTCGGCACTGTCTTGGGTCTTGTGTCTTGTGTCCTGTCCTGTGTTACTTGTGTTGTCTGTCTACACTGTCCGTCTGTACTGTTTTTTCGTCTGCACTGTTTGCACTTGGTTGCACTCGATGCACTTTATTATAGCTTGTGTTGTTTGTAGCACCTTGGTTCTTGGAGAAACGTTATCTCGTTTCTACTGTGTACTGTGTACCACTGTGTATAGTAGAAATGACAATAAAAGCCACTTGACTTGACTTGACTTGACTTGCTACCCTGGCCATCAGTGATGGATGCGTGAAGTATGGTATGTCTCAGGCAAAAAAGAGCTTGTTGATTAAGCCACTACACACCTGTCAGCTGGTATTGGTGTTGTTCTGCCCTTTACTGGCAAGACATCAATTCATAGAGCTTTAACATATACATTCAGTTTTTCAGCAAACTCCAGAAAAGGTAACCAGTATCCAAATATTGCATTATATTAATTGAACCACGTCATTTGGTAGAGTACTAGAGTCAATGAATGGAGCATAAGAGAAAGAACTGTTGCCAAAGTTGCCTGCATTTATTGCACATTAAAACCTGAGAACAGCAAGCCAGCTTAAAGGTCCAGCTGGTTTTATTCATTCTACACTATAACAGGTCCCATCCTGATTTGAACTCAGATTGCTGGATTCATAGTCCAGAGTGCTTACCTATACACCAGGGAATCTCCAGATGCTGCCAAATGAAGCAAGTGTGCACAGGAAAAGTGAACAGTGTTACACAGACACTAGTTTTAATATATTTCAAATACTAACCCTTATGACAAAAATAAGGAAGCACTTGAAAACTAGGGTAGGGTTATAAAAGAGGAATTGGGGATTGTGTCTGGCATCGCACTTCATGCCCAAACTTGAATGGAATGCCCAAAATGTGTTTTTAGCATTATGTGACAGAGATCAGCAAGGATACTTAGCTAAGAGTGTGTTTATTTTAAACCATCGTGCAGGCTTGGCCTCATTTCTGTGCCGGTTTCAGTTTTTTTAGACTTGTCATGAGTGTTTAGTGCACATAGTATTCTGTTTCTGGAACAAGATGAGCTCCATGACAATCCCACTGTGAGTCTCCCAGTTGGTGGAGTAACCGAGTCAATCATTGCATCGAGAAAAGCTACAACCTGCCAACAGTAGGTCCCACCGAGATTTGAACTCGGATCGCTGGATTCAGAGTCCAGAGTGCTCACCATTACACCATGGAACCTTTCCACATTGCTAGCTTTATGTTGTTGAACAGGTTCTTCCACACAATTTGATTCATTTCATTATTGTCTCCAACTTGACAACTTGAAGATTTGGCTGATCATGTAGCAAACTAAAAAAATGTCAATACGAGGCGGTTCGGGTACATCTAAGCACTGTGTCACTTTTATCTCAGTGTGTGATGTTCATTGCATCTATCCAGATGCACTGTAACTTGTATAACATGAAAATCTATGGATTTGGCCAATAGAGTCAGTCTCAAATAGACTCTCATTAGTGATTATAGGGCATAGATGAAAGACTACCTTTGATACGTAACTAGAGGGGTGCCAAAGCCATGCTCCTTGAGCTCCACAGCCCTGCTTGCTTGTCAGCTATCCGTGCTTTACCCACTGCTTCTGCACTTTCTGTCTGATTGAACACACCTTAGGTGATTCCCCACCTCTGACGAATGTGGAAGAATGGATCCAATGTGTTTTCCAAGTGTCAGCTGTTGTCCTTAAAAAACAACATTTGTCAGAAGTGGGATTTGAACCCACGCCTCCAGGAGAGACTGCGACCTTAACGCAGCGCCTTAGACCGCTCGGCCATCCTGACAACAGAACAGGCTTGGTTTGGTACTCCAAAAAAAATGCGCAAAGACAGCATTTAGATTAGGCGTAATTATTGTAAATCAAATGTGCAAACTCGTCATCAGCCTATCTCTTTATCGGTTTATTGCTACCCTGGCCATCAGTGATGGATGCGTGAAGTATGGTATGTCTCAGGCAAAAAAGAGCTTGTTGATTAAGACACTACACCCCTGTCAGCTGGTATTGGTGTTCTTCTGCCCTTTACTGGCAAGACATCAATTCATAGAGCTTTAACATATACATTCAGTTTTTCAGCAAACTCCAGAAAAGGTAACCAGTATCCAAATATTGCATTATATTAATTGAACCACTTCATTTGGTAGAGTACTAAAGTCATTGAATGGAGCATAAGAGAAAGAACTGTTGCCAAAGTTGCCTGCATTTATTGCACATTAAAACCTGAGAACAGCAAGCCAGCTTAAAGGTCCAGCTGGTTTTATTTATTCTACAGTATAACAGGTCCCATCGTGATTTGAACTCAGATTGCTGGATTCATAGTCCAGAGTGCTTACCTATACACCAGGGAATCTCCAGATGCTGCCAAATGAAGCAAGTGTGCACTGGAAAAGTGAACAGTGTTACACAGACACTATTTTTAATATATTTCAAATACTAACCCTTATGACAAAAATAAGGAAGCACTTGAAAACTAGGGTAGGGTTATAAAAGAGGAATTGGGGATTGTGTCTGGGATCGCACTTCATGCCCAAACTTGAATGGAATGCCCAAAATGTGTTTTTAGCATTATGTGACAGAGATCAGCAAGGATACTTAGCTAAGAGTGTGTTTATTTTAAACCATCGTGCAGGCTTGGCCTCATTTCTGTGCCGGTTTCAGTTTTTTTAGACTTGTCATGAGTGTTTAGTGCACATAGTATTCTGTTTCTGGAACAAGATGAGCTCCATGACAATGCCACTGTGAGTCTCCCAGTTGGTGGAGTAACCGAGTCAATCATTGCATCGAGAAAAGCTACAACCTGCCAGCAGTAGGTCCCACCGAGATTTGAACTCGGATCGCTGGATTCAGAGTCCAGAGTGCTCACCATTACACCATGGAACCTTTCCACATTGCTAGCTTTATGTTGTTGAACAGGTTCTTCCACACAATTTGATTCATTTCATTATTGTCTCCAACTTGACAACTTGGAGATTTGGCTGATCATGTAGCAAACTAAAAAAATGTCAATACGAGGCAGTTTGGGTACATCTAAGCACTGTGTCACTTTTATCTCAGTGTGTGATGTTCATTGCATTTATCCAGATGCACTGTAACTTGTATAACATGAAAATCTATGGATTTGGCCAATAGAGTCAGTCTCAAATAGACTCTCAATAGTGATTATAGGGCATAGATGAAAGACTACCTTTGATACGTAACTAGAGGGGTGCCAAAGCCATGCTCCTTGAGCTCCACAGCCCTGCTTGCTTGTCAGCTATCCGTGCTTTACCCACTGCTCCTGCACTTTCTGTCTGATTGAACACACCTTAGGTGATTCCCCACCTCTGACGAATGTGGAAGAATGGATCCAATGTGTTTTCCAAGTGTCAGCTGTTGTCCTTAAAAAACAACATTTGTCAGAAGTGGGATTTGAACCCACGCCTCCAGGAGAGACTGCGACCTTAACGCAGCGCCTTAGACCGCTCGGCCATCCTGACAACAGAACAGGCTTGGTTTGGTACTCCAAAAAAAATGCGCAAAGACAGCATTTAGATTAGGCGTAATTATTGTAAATCAAATGTGCAAACTCGTCATCAGCCTATCTCTTTATCGGTTTATTGCTACCCTGGCCATCAGTGATGGATGCGTGAAGTATGGTATGTCTCAGGCAAAAAAGAGCTTGTTGATTAAGACACTACACACCTGTCAGCTGGTATTGGTGTTCTTCTGCCCTTTACTGGCAAGACATCAATTCATAGAGCTTTAACATATACATTCAGTTTTTCAGCAAACTCCAGAAAAGGTAACCAGTATCCAAATATTGCATTATATTAATTGAACCACTTCATTTGGTAGAGTACTAAAGTCATTGAATGGAGCATAAGAGAAAGAACTGTTGCCAAAGTTGCCTGCATTTATTGCACATTAAAACCTGAGAACAGCAAGCCAGCTTAAAGGTCCAGCTGGTTTTATTTATTCTACAGTATAACAGGTCCCATCGTGATTTGAACTCAGATTGCTGGATTCATAGTCCAGAGTGCTTACCTATACACCAGGGAATCTCCAGATGCTGCCAAATGAAGCAAGTGTGCACAGGAAAAGTGAACAGTGTTACACAGACACTATTTTTAATATATTTCAAATACTAACCCTTATGACAAAAATAAGGAAGCACTTGAAAACTAGGGTAGGGTTATAAAAGAGGAATTGGGGATTATGTCTGGGATCGCACTTCATGCCCAAACTTGAATGGAATGCCCAAAATGTGTTTTTAGCATTATGTGACAGAGATCAGCAAGGATACTTAGCTAAGAGTGTGTTTATTTTAAACCATCGTGCAGGCTTGGCCTCATTTCTGTGCCGGTTTCAGTTTTTTTAGACTTGTCATGAGTGTTTAGTGCACATAGTATTCTGTTTCTGGAACAAGATGAGCTCCATGACAATCCCACTGTGAGTCTCCCAGTTGGTGGAGTAACCGAGTCAATCATTGCATCGAGAAAAGCTACAACCTGCCAACAGTAGGTCCCACCGAGATTTGAACTCGGATCGCTGGATTCAGAGTCCAGAGTGCTCACCATTACACCATGGAACCTTTCCACATTGCTAGCTTTATGTTGTTGAACAGGTTCTTCCACACAATTTGATTCATTTCATTATTGTCTCCAACTTGACAACTTGAAGATTTGGCTGATCATGTAGCAAACTAAAAAAATGTCAATACGAGGCGGTTCGGGTACATCTAAGCACTGTGTCACTTTTATCTCAGTGTGTGATGTTCATTGCATCTATCCAGATGCACTGTAACTTGTATAACATGAAAATCTATGGATTTGGCCAATAGAGTCAGTCTCAAATAGACTCTCATTAGTGATTATAGGGCATAGATGAAAGACTACCTTTGATACGTAACTAGAGGGGTGCCAAAGCCATGCTCCTTGAGCTCCACAGCCCTGCTTGCTTGTCAGCTATCCGTGCTTTACCCACTGCTCCTGCACTTTCTGTCTGATTGAACACACCTTAGGTGATTCCCCACCTCTGACGAATGTGGAAGAATGGATCCAATGTGTTTTCCAAGTGTCAGCTGTTGTCCTTAAAAAACAACATTTGTCAGAAGTGGGATTTGAACCCACGCCTCCAGGAGAGACTGCGACCTTAACGCAGCGCCTTAGACCGCTCGGCCATCCTGACAACAGAACAGGCTTGGTTTGGTACTCCAAAAAAAATGCGCAAAGACAGCATTTAGATTAGGCGTAATTATTGTAAATCAAATGTGCAAACTCGTCATCAGCCTATCTCTTTATCGGTTTATTGCTACCCTGGCCATCAGTGATGGATGCGTGAAGTATGGTATGTCTCAGGCAAAAAAGAGCTTGTTGATTAAGACACTACACACCTGTCAGCTGGTATTGGTGTTCTTCTGCCCTTTACTGGCAAGACATCAATTCATAGAGCTTTAACATATACATTCAGTTTTTCAGCAAACTCCAGAAAAGGTAACCAGTATCCAAATATTGCATTATATTAATTGAACCACTTCATTTGGTAGAGTACTAAAGTCATTGAATGGAGCATAAGAGAAAGAACTGTTGCCAAAGTTGCCTGCATTTATTGCACATTAAAACCTGAGAACAGCAAGCCAGCTTAAAGGTCCAGCTGGTTTTATTTATTCTACAGTATAACAGGTCCCATCGTGATTTGAACTCAGATTGCTGGATTCATAGTCCAGAGTGCTTACCTATACACCAGGGAATCTCCAGATGCTGCCAAATGAAGCAAGTGTGCACTGGAAAAGTGAACAGTGTTACACAGACACTATTTTTAATATATTTCAAATACTAACCCTTATGACAAAAATAAGGAAGCACTTGAAAACTAGGGTAGGGTTATAAAAGAGGAATTGGGGATTGTGTCTGGGATCGCACTTCATGCCCAAACTTGAATGGAATGCCCAAAATGTGTTTTTAGCATTATGTGACAGAGATCAGCAAGGATACTTAGCTAAGAGTGTGTTTATTTTAAACCATCGTGCAGGCTTGGCCTCATTTCTGTGCCGGTTTCAGTTTTTTTAGACTTGTCATGAGTGTTTAGTGCACATAGTATTCTGTTTCTGGAACAAGATGAGCTCCATGACAATGCCACTGTGAGTCTCCCAGTTGGTGGAGTAACCGAGTCAATCATTGCATCGAGAAAAGCTACAACCTGCCAACAGTAGGTCCCACCGAGATTTGAACTCGGATCGCTGGATTCAGAGTCCAGAGTGCTCACCATTACACCATGGAACCTTTCCACATTGCTAGCTTTATGTTGTTGAACAGGTTCTTCCACACAATTTGATTCATTTCATTATTGTCTCCAACTTGACAACTTGGAGATTTGGCTGATCATGTAGCAAACTAAAAAAATGTCAATACGAGGCAGTTTGGGTACATCTAAGCACTGTGTCACTTTTATCTCAGTGTGTGATGTTCATTGCATCTATCCAGATGCACTGTAACTTGTATAACATGAAAATCTATGGATTTGGCCAATAGAGTCAGTCTCAAATAGACTCTCATTAGTGATTATAGGGCATAGATGAAAGACTACCTTTGATACGTAACTAGAGGGGTGCCAAAGCCATGCTCCTTGAGCTCCACAGCCCTGCTTGCTTGTCAGCTATCCGTGCTTTACCCACTGCTCCTGCACTTTCTGTCTGATTGAACACACCTTAGGTGATTCCCCACCTCTGACGAATGTGGAAGAATGGATCCAATGTGTTTTCCAAGTGTCAGCTGTTGTCCTTAAAAAACAACATTTGTCAGAAGTGGGATTTGAACCCACGCCTCCAGGAGAGACTGCGACCTTAACGCAGCGCCTTAGACCGCTCGGCCATCCTGACAACAGAACAGGCTTGGTTTGGTACTCCAAAAAAAATGCGCAAAGACAGCATTTAGATTAGGCGTAATTATTGTAAATCAAATGTGCAAACTCGTCATCAGCCTATCTCTTTATCGGTTTATTGCTACCCTGGCCATCAGTGATGGATGCGTGAAGTATGGTATGTCTCAGGCAAAAAAGAGCTTGTTGATTAAGACACTACACACCTGTCAGCTGGTATTGGTGTTCTTCTGCCCTTTACTGGCAAGACATCAATTCATAGAGCTTTAACATATACATTCAGTTTTTCAGCAAACTCCAGAAAAGGTAACCAGTATCCAAATATTGCATTATATTAATTGAACCACTTCATTTGGTAGAGTACTAAAGTCATTGAATGGAGCATAAGAGAAAGAACTGTTGCCAAAGTTGCCTGCATTTATTGCACATTAAAACCTGAGAACAGCAAGCCAGCTTAAAGGTCCAGCTGGTTTTATTTATTCTACAGTATAACAGGTCCCATCGTGATTTGAACTCAGATTGCTGGATTCATAGTCCAGAGTGCTTACCTATACACCAGGGAATCTCCAGATGCTGCCAAATGAAGCAAGTGTGCACTGGAAAAGTGAACAGTGTTACACAGACACTATTTTTAATATATTTCAAATACTAACCCTTATGACAAAAATAAGGAAGCACTTGAAAACTAGGGTAGGGTTATAAAAGAGGAATTGGGGATTGTGTCTGGGATCGCACTTCATGCCCAAACTTGAATGGAATGCCCAAAATGTGTTTTTAGCATTATGTGACAGAGATCAGCAAGGATACTTAGCTAAGAGTGTGTTTATTTTAAACCATCGTGCAGGCTTGGCCTCATTTCTGTGCCGGTTTCAGTTTTTTTAGACTTGTCATGAGTGTTTAGTGCACATAGTATTCTGTTTCTGGAACAAGATGAGCTCCATGACAATGCCACTGTGAGTCTCCCAGTTGGTGGAGTAACCGAGTCAATCATTGCATCGAGAAAAGCTACAACCTGCCAACAGTAGGTCCCACCGAGATTTGAACTCGGATCGCTGGATTCAGAGTCCAGAGTGCTCACCATTACACCATGGAACCTTTCCACATTGCTAGCTTTATGTTGTTGAACAGGTTCTTCCACACAATTTGATTCATTTCATTATTGTCTCCAACTTGACAACTTGGAGATTTGGCTGATCATGTAGCAAACTAAAAAAATGTCAATACGAGGCAGTTTGGGTACATCTAAGCACTGTGTCACTTTTATCTCAGTGTGTGATGTTCATTGCATCTATCCAGATGCACTGTAACTTGTATAACATGAAAATCTATGGATTTGGCCAATAGAGTCAGTCTCAAATAGACTCCCATTAGTGATTATAGGGCATAGATGAAAGACTACCTTTGATACGTAACTAGAGGGGTGCCAAAGCCATGCTCCTTGAGCTCCACAGCCCTGCTTGCTTGTCAGCTATCCGTGCTTTACCCACTGCTCCTGCACTTTCTGTCTGATTGAACACACCTTAGGTGATTCCCCACCTCTGACGAATGTGGAAGAATGGATCCAATGTGTTTTCCAAGTGTCAGCTGTTGTCCTTAAAAAACAACATTTGTCAGAAGTGGGATTCGAACCCACGCCTCCAGGAGAGACTGCGACCTTAACGCAGCGCCTTAGACCGCTCGGCCATCCTGACAACAGAACAGGCTTGGTTTGGTACTCCAAAAAAAATGCGCAAAGACAGCATTTAGATTAGGCGTAATTATTGTAAATCAAATGTGCAAACTCGTCATCAGCCTATCTCTTTATCGGTTTATTGCTACCCTGGCCATCAGTGATGGATGCGTGAAGTATGGTATGTCTCAGGCAAAAAAGAGCTTGTTGATTAAGACACTACACACCTGTCAGCTGGTATTGGTGTTCTTCTGCCCTTTACTGGCAAGACATCAATTCATAGAGCTTTAACATATACATTCAGTTTTTCAGCAAACTCCAGAAAAGGTAACCAGTATCCAAATATTGCATTATATTAATTGAACCACTTCATTTGGTAGAGTACTAAAGTCATTGAATGGAGCATAAGAGAAAGAACTGTTGCCAAAGTTGCCTGCATTTATTGCACATTAAAACCTGAGAACAGCAAGCCAGCTTAAAGGTCCAGCTGGTTTTATTTATTCTACAGTATAACAGGTCCCATCGTGATTTGAACTCAGATTGCTGGATTCATAGTCCAGACTGCTTACCTATACACCAGGGAATCTCCAGATGCTGCCAAATGAAGCAAGTGTGCACTGGAAAAGTGAACAGTGTTACACAGACACTATTTTTAATATATTTCAAATACTAACCCTTATGACAAAAATAAGGAAGCACTTGAAAACTAGGGTAGGGTTATAAAAGAGGAATTGGGGATTGTGTCTGGGATCGCACTTCATGCCCAAACTTGAATGGAATGCCCAAAATGTGTTTTTAGCATTATGTGACAGAGATCAGCAAGGATTCTTAGCTAAGAGTGTGTTTATTTTAAACCATCGTGCAGGCTTGGCCTCATTTCTGTGCCGGTTTCAGTTTTTTTAGACTTGTCATGAGTGTTTAGTGCACATAGTATTCTGTTTCTGGAACAAGATGAGCTCCATGACAATGCCACTGTGAGTCTCCCAGTTGGTGGAGTAACCGAGTCAATCATTGCATCGAGAAAAGCTACAACCTGCCAACAGTAGGTCCCACCGAGATTTGAACTCGGATCGCTGGATTCAGAGTCCAGAGTGCTCACCATTACACCATGGAACCTTTCCACATTGCTAGCTTTATGTTGTTGAACAGGTTCTTCCACACAATTTGATTCATTTCATTATTGTCTCCAACTTGACAACTTGGAGATTTGGCTGATCATCTAGCAAACTAAAAAAATGTCAATACGAGGCAGTTTGGGTACATCTAAGCACTGTGTCACTTTTATCTCAGTGTGTGATGTTCATTGCATCTATCCAGATGCACTGTAACTTGTATAACATGAAAATCTATGGATTTGGCCAATAGAGTCAGTCTCAAATAGACTCTCATTAGTGATTATAGGGCATAGATGAAAGACTACCTTTGATACGTAACTAGAGGGGTGCCAAAGCCATGCTCCTTGAGCTCCACAGCCCTGCTTGCTTGTCAGCTATCCGTGCTTTACCCACTGCTCCTGCACTTTCTGTCTGACTGAACACACCTTAGGTGATTCCCCACCTCTGACGAATGTGGAAGAATGGATCCAATGTGTTTTCCAAGTGTCAGCTGTTGTCCTTAAAAAACAACATTTGTCAGAAGTGGGATTTGAAGCCACGCCTCCAGGAGAGACTGCGACCTTAACGCAGCGCCTTAGACCGCTCGGCCATCCTGACAACAGAACAGGCTTGGTTTGGTACTCCAAAAAAAATGCGCAAAGACAGCATTTAGATTAGGCGTAATTATTGTAAATCAAATGTGCAAACTCGTCATCAGCCTATCTCTTTATCGGTTTATTGCTACCCTGGCCATCAGTGATGGATGCGTGAAGTATGGTATGTCTCAGGCAAAAAAGAGCTTGTTGATTAAGACACTACACACCTGTCAGCTGGTATTGGTGTTCTTCTGCCCTTTACTGGCAAGACATCAATTCATAGAGCTTTAACATATACATTCAGTTTTTCAGCAAACTCCAGAAAAGGTAACCAGTATCCAAATATTGCATTATATTAATTGAACCACTTCATTTGGTAGAGTACTAAAGTCATTGAATGGAGCATAAGAGAAAGAACTGTTGCCAAAGTTGCCTGCATTTATTGCACATTAAAACCTGAGAACAGCAAGCCAGCTTAAAGGTCCAGCTGGTTTTATTTATTCTACAGTATAACAGGTCCCATCGTGATTTGAACTCAGATTGCTGGATTCATAGTCCAGAGTGCTTACCTATACACCAGGGAATCTCCAGATGCTGCCAAATGAAGCAAGTGTGCACTGGAAAAGTGAAC
This sequence comes from Channa argus, assembly GCF_033026475.1. Taxonomy (NCBI): domain Eukaryota; kingdom Metazoa; phylum Chordata; class Actinopteri; order Anabantiformes; family Channidae; genus Channa; species Channa argus. The sequence goes on along the minus strand of NW_027125250.1, from coordinate 25,678 downwards.
AGTGTTACACAGACACTATTTTTAATATATTTCAAATACTAACCCTTATGACAAAAATAAGGAAGCACTTGAAAACTAGGGTAGGGTTATAAAAGAGGAATTGGGGATTGTGTCTGGGATCGCACTTCATGCCCAAACTTGAATGGAATGCCCAAAATGTGTTTTTAGCATTATGTGACAGAGATCAGCAAGGATACTTAGCTAAGAGTGTGTTTATTTTAAACCATCGTGCAGGCTTGGCCTCATTTCTGTGCCGGTTTCAGTTTTTTTAGACTTGTCATGAGTGTTTAGTGCACATAGTATTCTGTTTCTGGAACAAGATGAGCTCCATGACAATGCCACTGTGAGTCTCCCAGTTGGTGGAGTAACCGAGTCAATCATTGCATCGAGAAAAGCTACAACCTGCCAACAGTAGGTCCCACCGAGATTTGAACTCGGATCGCTGGATTCAGAGTCCAGAGTGCTCACCATTACACCATGGAACCTTTCCACATTGCTAGCTTTATGTTGTTGAACAGGTTCTTCCACACAATTTGATTCATTTCATTATTGTCTCCAACTTGACAACTTGGAGATTTGGCTGATCATCTAGCAAACTAAAAAAATGTCAATACGAGGCAGTTTGGGTACATCTAAGCACTGTGTCACTTTTATCTCAGTGTGTGATGTTCATTGCATCTATCCAGATGCACTGTAACTTGTATAACATGAAAATCTATGGATTTGGCCAATAGAGTCAGTCTCAAATAGACTCTCATTAGTGATTATAGGGCATAGATGAAAGACTACCTTTGATACGTAACTAGAGGGGTGCCAAAGCCATGCTCCTTGAGCTCCACAGCCCTGCTTGCTTGTCAGCTATCCGTGCTTTACCCACTGCTCCTGCACTTTCTGTCTGACTGAACACACCTTAGGTGATTCCCCACCTCTGACGAATGTGGAAGAATGGATCCAATGTGTTTTCCAAGTGTCAGCTGTTGTCCTTAAAAAACAACATTTGTCAGAAGTGGGATTTGAAGCCACGCCTCCAGGAGAGACTGCGACCTTAACGCAGCGCCTTAGACCGCTCGGCCATCCTGACAACAGAACAGGCTTGGTTTGGTACTCCAAAAAAAATGCGCAAAGACAGCATTTAGATTAGGCGTAATTATTGTAAATCAAATGTGCAAACTCGTCATCAGCCTATCTCTTTATCGGTTTATTGCTACCCTGGCCATCAGTGATGGATGCGTGAAGTATGGTATGTCTCAGGCAAAAAAGAGCTTGTTGATTAAGACACTACACACCTGTCAGCTGGTATTGGTGTTCTTCTGCCCTTTACTGGCAAGACATCAATTCATAGAGCTTTAACATATACATTCAGTTTTTCAGCAAACTCCAGAAAAGGTAACCAGTATCCAAATATTGCATTATATTAATTGAACCACTTCATTTGGTACAGTACTAAAGTCATTGAATGGAGCATAAGAGAAAGAACTGTTGCCAAAGTTGCCTGCATTTATTGCACATTAAAACCTGAGAACAGCAAGCCAGCTTAAAGGTCCAGCTGGTTTTATTTATTCTACAGTATAACAGGTCCCATCGTGATTTGAACTCAGATTGCTGGATTCATAGTCCAGAGTGCTTACCTATACACCAGGGAATCTCCAGATGCTGCCAAATGAAGCAAGTGTGCACTGGAAAAGTGAACAGTGTTACACAGACACTATTTTTAATATATTTCAAATACTAACCCTTATGACAAAAATAAGGAAGCACTTGAAAACTAGGGTAGGGTTATAAAAGAGGAATTGGGGATTGTGTCTGGGATCGCACTTCATGCCCAAACTTGAATGGAATGCCCAAAATGTGTTTTTAGCATTATGTGACAGAGATCAGCAAGGATACTTAGCTAAGAGTGTGTTTATTTTAAACCATCGTGCAGGCTTGGCCTCATTTCTGTGCCGGTTTCAGTTTTTTTAGACTTGTCATGAGTGTTTAGTGCACATAGTATTCTGTTTCTGGAACAAGATGAGCTCCATGACAATGCCACTGTGAGTCTCCCAGTTGGTGGAGTAACCGAGTCAATCATTGCATCGAGAAAAGCTACAACCTGCCAGCAGTAGGTCCCACCGAGATTTGAACTCGGATCGCTGGATTCAGAGTCCAGAGTGCTCACCATTACACCATGGAACCTTTCCACATTGCTAGCTTTATGTTGTTGAACAGGTTCTTCCACACAATTTGATTCATTTCATTATTGTCTCCAACTTGACAACTTGGAGATTTGGCTGATCATGTAGCAAACTAAAAAAATGTCAATACGAGGCAGTTTGGGTACATCTAAGCACTGTGTCACTTTTATCTCAGTGTGTGATGTTCATTGCATCTATCCAGATGCACTGTAACTTGTATAACATGAAAATCTATGGATTTGGCCAATAGAGTCAGTCTCAAATAGACTCTCATTAGTGATTATAGGGCATAGATGAAAGACTACCTTTGATACGTAACTAGAGGGGTGCCAAAGCCATGCTCCTTGAGCTCCACAGCCCTGCTTGCTTGTCAGCTATCCGTGCTTTACCCACTGCTCCTGCACTTTCTGTCTGATTGAACACACCTTAGGTGATTCCCCACCTCTGACGAATGTGGAAGAATGGATCCAATGTGTTTTCCAAGTGTCAGCTGTTGTCCTTAAAAAACAACATTTGTCAGAAGTGGGATTTGAAGCCACGCCTCCAGGAGAGACTGCGACCTTAACGCAGCGCCTTAGACCGCTCGGCCATCCTGACAACAGAACAGGCTTGGTTTGGTACTCCAAAAAAAATGCGCAAAGACAGCATTTAGATTAGGCGTAATTATTGTAAATCAAATGTGCAAACTCGTCATCAGCCTATCTCTTTATCGGTTTATTGCTACCCTGGCCATCAGTGATGGATGCGTGAAGTATGGTATGTCTCAGGCAAAAAAGAGCTTGTTGATTAAGACACTACACACCTGTCAGCTGGTATTGGTGTTCTTCTGCCCTTTACTGGCAAGACATCAATTCATAGAGCTTTAACATATACATTCAGTTTTTCAGCAAACTCCAGAAAAGGTAACCAGTATCCAAATATTGCATTATATTAATTGAACCACTTCATTTGGTACAGTACTAAAGTCATTGAATGGAGCATAAGAGAAAGAACTGTTGCCAAAGTTGCCTGCATTTATTGCACATTAAAACCTGAGAACAGCAAGCCAGCTTAAAGGTCCAGCTGGTTTTATTTATTCTACAGTATAACAGGTCCCATCGTGATTTGAACTCAGATTGCTGGATTCATAGTCCAGAGTGCTTACCTATACACCAGGGAATCTCCAGATGCTGCCAAATGAAGCAAGTGTGCACTGGAAAAGTGAACAGTGTTACACAGACACTATTTTTAATATATTTCAAATACTAACCCTTATGACAAAAATAAGGAAGCACTTGAAAACTAGGGTAGGGTTATAAAAGAGGAATTGGGGATTGTGTCTGGGATCGCACTTCATGCCCAAAATGTGTTTTTAGCATTATGTGACAGAGATCAGCAAGGATTATTATTTTAAACCATCGTGCAGGCTTGGCCTCATTTCTGTGCTGGTATAAGTTTTTTTGGAATTGTCATGAGTGTTTAGTGCACATAGTATTCTGTTTCTGGAACAAGATGAGCTCCATGACAATGCCACTGTGAGTCTCCCAGTTGGTGGAGTAAGCAAGTCATTCATTGGATCGAGGAAAGCTACAACCTGCCAACAGTAGGTCCCACCGAGATTTGAACTCGGATCGCTGGATTCAGAGTCCAGAGTGCTCACCATTACACCATGGAACCTTTCCACATTGCTAGCTTAATGTTGTTGAACAGGTTCTTCCACACAATTTGATTCATTTCATTATTGTCTCCAACTTGACAACTTGGAGATTTGGCTGATCATGTAGCAAACTAAAAAAATGTCAATACGAGGCGGTTTGGGTACATCTAAGCACTGTGTCACTTTTATCTTAGTGTGTGATGTTCATTGCATCTATCCAGATGCAATGTAACTTGTATAACATCAAAATCTATGGATTTGGCCAATAGAGTCAGTCTCAAATGGACTCTCATTAGTGATTATAGGGCATAGATGAAAGACTACCTTTGATACGTAACTAGTGGAGTGCCAAAGCCATGCTCCTTGAGCTCCACAGCCCTGCTTGCTTGTCAGCTATCCGTGCTTTACCCACTGCTCCTGCACTTTCTGTCTGATTGAACACACCTTATCCAGGTAAGCAGTCTTGGAGAATAGGTGGTTCCCTACCTCTGACGAATGTGGAAGAATGGATCCAATGTGTTTTCCAAGTGTCAGCTGTTGTCCAACGCGGTACAACGCGGTTTGGGTACATCTAAGCACTGTGTCACTTTTATCTCAGTGTGTGATGTTCATTGCATCTATCCAGATGCACTGTAACTTGTATAACATCAAAATCTATGGATTTGGCCAATAGAGTCAGTCTCAAATGGACTCTCATTAGTGATTATAGGGCATAGATGAAAGACTACCTTTGATACGTAACTAGAGGGGTGCCAAAGCCATGCTCCACAGCACTGCTTGCTTGTCAGCTATCCATGCTTTACCCACTGCTCCTGCACTTTCTGTCTGATTGAACACACCTTATCCAGGTAAGCAGTCTTGGAGAATAAGTGGTTCCCCACCTCTGACGAATGTGGAAGAATGGATCCAATGTGTTTTCCAAGTGTCAGCTGTGGTCCCTAAAATCCAACATTTGTCAGAAGTGGGATTCGAACCCACGCCTCCAGGAGAGACTGCGACCTGAACGCAGCGCCTTAGACCGCTCGGCCATCCTGACAACAGAAGGGGGGGTTGTTTGGTACTCCAAAGAAATCCGAAAAGACAGCGTTTAGATTATGCGTAATTATTGTGAATCAAATGTGCAAACTCGTCATCAGGCTATCTCTTTATCAGTTCATTGCTATCCTGGCCATCAGTGATTGATGCGTGAAGTATGGGATGTCTCAGGCAAAAAAGAGCTTGTTGATTAAGCCACTACACATCTATCAGCTGGTATTGGTGTTCTTTTGCCCTTTGCTGGGAAGACATCAATTCATGGAGCTTTAACATATGCATTCATTTTTTCAGCAAACTCCAGAAAAAGAGTTCTTAGAGTAACCAGTATCCAATTATTGCATTACATTAATTGAACCACGTCATTTGGTAGAGTACTAGAGTCATTGAATGGAGCAAAAGAGAAAGAACTGTTGCCAAAGTTGCCTGCCGGTTTTATTCATTCTACACTATAACAGGTCCCACCGTAATTTGAACTCAGATCGCTGGATTCACAGTCCAGAGTGCTTACCTATACACCAGGGAATCTCCAGATGCTGCCAAATGAAGAATATGCGCACTGGAAATGTGAACAGAGTTACACAGACAACAGTTGTAACAGTCTGTGGTTTTACTGAGCAGTCCTGAACACTCTGATGCTTGACAGGGGTTTCAATGCTTATTGCATTTCACAGGGAGATATTTCAACTACTAGCCCTTATGACTCTGTTTGGGGTGAAACACAAAAATAGGGAAGCACTTGAAAACGAGGGGTAGGGTTATAAATTAGGAATTTGGGATTGTGTCTGGGATCGCACTTCATGCCCAAAATGTGTTTTTAGCATTATCTGAATGAGATCCGCAAGGATATTTACTTAAGAGTGTGTCTATCGTAAACCATTGTGCAACCTTTGCCTCATCTCTCTCCCTGTATTAGTTCTTTAAACACTTGCCATGAGTGTTGATTGCACAAAGTACTCTATGTCTCTGGAACAAGATGAGCTCGTTGACAATGCCACCGTGTGTCTCCCAGTTGGTGGAGTAACTGAGTCACTCATTGGGGCAAAAAAACCTACAACTAGCCAGCGGTAGGTTCCACCGAGATTTGAACTCAGATCACTGGATTCAAAGTCCAGAGTGCTCCCCATTACACCATGGAACCATTTCACATTGTTAAGCTACTTTTGTTGAACAGTTTCTTCCAGACGATTTGATTAATTTCATTATTGTGTGCATATTGACAACTTGGAGATTGGGTGATCATGTAGCAAACTATAAAATTGTCAATACAAGGAAGTTTGGGTACATCTAAGCACTGTGTCACTCTTACCTCTGTGTGTGATGTTCATTGCATCTATCCAGATGAACTGTAAATTGTATAACATCAAAGTCTATGAATTCATCCAGGTAATCAGCATTGGAGAATAGGTGGTTCCCCACCTTTGACTAATGTGGGAGAATGTGTTTTCCAAGTGTCAGCTGTTGTCCCTAAAATCCAACATTTGTCAGAAGTGGGGTTCGAACCCACGCCTCCAGGAGAGACTGCGACCTGAACGCAGCGCCTTAGACCGCTCGGCCATCCTGACAACAGAAGGGGGGGGTTGTTTGGTACTCCAAAGAAATCCGAAAAGACAGCGTTTAGATTATGCGTAATTATTGTGAATCAAATGTGCAAACTCGTCATCAGCCTATCTCTTTATCAGTTCATTGCGACCCTGGCCATCAGTGATTGATGCGTGAAGTATGGGATGTCTCAGGCAAGAAAGAGCTTGTTGAGTAAGCCACTACACATCTGTCAGCTGGTATTGGTGTTCTTCTGCCCTTTGCTGGGAAGACATCAATTCATGGAGCTTTAACATATGCATTAATTTTTTCAGCAAACTCCAGAAAAAGAGTTCTTAGAGTAACCAGTATCCAATTATTGCATTACATTAATTGAACCCCGTAATTTGATAGAATACAAGAGTCATTGAATGGAGCACAACAGAAAGAACTGTTGCCAAAGTTGCCTGCATTTATTGCACATTAAATCCTGAGACCAGCAACACAGCTCAAAGGACGAGCTGGTTTTATTCGTTCTACACTATAACAGGTCCCACCGTGATTTGAACTCAGATCGCTGGATTCACAGTCCAGAGTGCTTACCTATACACCAGGGAATCTCCAGATGCTGCCAAATGAAGAATGTGTGCACTGGAAATGTGAACAGTGTTACACAGACAACAGTTTTAACAGTCTGTGGTTTTACTGAGCAGTCCTGAACACTCTGATGCTTGACAGGGGTTTCAAGGCTTATTGCATTTCACAGGGAGATATTTTAACTACTAGACCTTATGACTCTGTTTGGTGTGAAACACAAAAATAGGGAAGCACTTGAAAACGAGGGGTAGGGTTATAAATTAGGAATTTGGGATTGTGTCTGGGATCGCACTTCATGCCCAAAATGTGTTTTTAGCATTATCTGAATGAGATCCGCAAGGATATTTACTTAAGAGTGTGTCTATCGTAAACCATTGTGCAACCTTTGCCTCATCTCTCTCCCTGTATTAGTTCTTTAAACACTTGCCATGAGTGTTGATTGCACAAAGTACTCTATGTCTTTGGAACAAGATGAGCTAGTTGACAATGCCACTGTGTGTCTCCCAGTTGGTGGAGTAACTGAGTCACTCATTGGGGCAAAAAAACCTACAACTAGCCAGCGGTAGGTTCCACCGAGATTTGACCTCGGATCACTGGCTTCAAAGTCCAGAGTGCTCACCATTACACCATGGAACCATTTCACTTTGTTAGGCTTCTTTTGTTGAACAGTTTCTTCCAGACGATTTGATTAATTTCATTATTGACAACTTGGAGATTGGGTGATCATGTAGCAAAGTATAAAATTGCCAATACAAGGAAGTTTGGGTAAATCTAAGCATTGTCTCACTCTTATCTCTGTGTGTGATGTTCATTGCATCTATCCAGATGAACTGTAACTTGTATAACATCAAAGTCTATGAATTCATCCAGGTAAGCAGCATTGGAGAATAGGTGGCTCCCCACCTTTGACTAATGTGGGAGAATGTGTTTTGCAAGTGTCAGCTGTTGTCCCTAAAATCCAACATTTGTCAGAAGTGGGATTCGAACCCACGCCTCCAGGAGAGACTGCGACCTGAACGCAGCGCCTTAGACCGCTCGTGACAACAGAAGGTGGGGTTGTTTGGTACTCCAAAGAAATCCGAAAAGACAGCGTTTAGATTATGCGTAATTATTGTGAATCAAATGTGCAAACTCGTCATCAGCCTATCTCTTTATCAGTTCATTGCTACCCTGGCCATCAGTGATTGATGAGTGAAGTATGGGATGTCTCAGGGAAAAAAGAGCTTGTTGATTAAGCCACTACACATCTGTCAGCTGGTATTGGTGTTCTTCTGCCCTTTGCTGGGAAGACATCAATTCATGGAGCTTTAACATATGCATTCATTTTTTCAGCAAACTCCAGAAAAAGAGTTCTTAGAGTAACCAGTATCCAATTATTGCATTCCATTAATTGAACCACGTCGTTTGGTAGAGTACTAGAGTCATTGAATGGAGCACAACAGAAAGAACTGTTGCCAAAGTTGCCTGCATTTATTGCACATTAAATCCTGAGACCAGCAACACAGCTCAAAGGACAAGCTGGTTTTATTCGTTCTACACTATAACAGGTCCCACCGTGATTTGAACTCAGATCGCTGGATTCACAGTCCAGAGTGCTTACCTATACACCAGGGAATCTCCAGATGCTGCCAAATGAAGAATGTGTGCACTGGAAATGTGAACAGTGTTACACAGACAACAGTTTTAACAGTCTGTGGTTTTACTGAGCAGTCCTGAACACTCAGAGGCTTGACTGGGGTTTCAAGGCTTATTGCATTTCACAGGGAGATATTTCAAATACTAGACCTTATGAATCTGTTTGGTGTGAAACACAAAAATAGGGAAGCACTTGAAAACGAGGGGTAGGGTTATAAATTAGGAATTTGGGATTGTGTCTGGGATCGCACTTCATGCCCAAAATGTGTTTTTAGCATTATCTGAATGAGATCCGCAAGGATATTTACTTAAGAGTGTGTCTATCGTAAACCATTGTGCAACCTTTGCCTCATCTCTCTCCCTGTATTAGTTCTTTTAACACTTGCCATGAGTGTTGATTGCACAAAGTACTCTATGTCTCTGGAACAAGATGAGCTCGTTGACAATGCCACTGTGTGTCTCCCAGTTGGTGGAGTAACTGAGTCACTCATTGGGGCAAAAAAACCTACAACTAGCCAGCGGTAGGTTCCACCGAGATTTGAACTCAGATCACTGGATTCAAAGTCCAGAGTGCTCACCATTACACCATTGAACCATTTCACATTGTTAGGCTACTTTTGTTGAGCAGTTTCTTCCAGACGATTTGATTCATTTCATTATTGTGTGCATATTGACAACTTGGAGATTGGGTGATCATGTAGCAAACTATAAAATTGTCAATACAAGGAAGTTTGGGTACATCTAAGCACTGTGTCACTCTTATCTCTGTGTGTGATGTTCATTGCATCTATCCAGATGAACTGTAACTTGTATAACATCAAATTCTATGAATTCATCCAGGTAAGCAGCATTGGAGAATAGGTGGTTCCCCACCTTTGACTAATGTGGGAGAATGTGTTTTCCAAGTGTCAGCTGTTGTCCCTAAAATCAAACATTTGTCAGAAGTGAGATTCGAACCCACGCCTCCAGGAGAGACTGTGACCTGAATGCAGCGCCTTAGACCGCTCGGCCATCCTGACAACAGAAGGGGGCTTCTTTGGTACTCCAAAGAAATCCGAAAAGACAGCGTTTAGATTATGCGTAATTATTGTGAATCAAATGTGCAAACTCGTCATCAGCCTATCTCTTTATCAGTTCATTGCTACCCTGGCCATCGGTGATTGATGCGTGAAGTATGGGATGTCTCAGGCAAAAAAGAGCCTGTTGATTAAGCCACTACACATCTATCAGCTGGTATTGGTGTTCTTTTGCCCTTTGCTGGGAAGACATCAATTCATAGAGCTTTAACATATGCATTCATTTTTTCAGCAAACTCCAGAAAAAGAGTTCTTAGAGTAACCAGTATCCAATTATTGCATTACATTAATTGAACCCCTTAATTTGATAGAGTACTAGAGTCATTGAATGGAGCACAACAGAAAGAACTGTTGCCAAAGTTGCCTGCATTTATTGCACATTAAATCCTGAGACCAGCAACACAGCTCAAAGGACGAGCTGGTTTTATTCGTCCTACACTATAACAGGTCCCACCGTAATTTGAACTCAGATCGCTGGATTCACAGTCCAGAGTGCTTACCTATACACCAGGGAATCTCCAGATGCTGCCAAATGAAGAATATGCGCACTGGAAATGTGATCAGTGTTACACAGACAACAGTTTTAACAGTCTGTGGTTTTACTAAGCAGTCCTGAACAGTCTGATGCTTGACAGGGGTTTCAAGGCTTATTGCATTTCACAGGGAGATATTTCAACTACTAGACCTTATGACTCTGTTTGGGGTGAAACACAAAAATAGGGAAGCACTTGAAAACGAGGGGTAGGGTTATAAATTAGGAATTTGGGATTGTGTCTGGGATTGCACTTCATGCCCAAAATGTGTTTTTAGCATTATCTGAATGAGATCCGCAAGGATATTTACTTAAGAGTGTGTCTATCGTAAACCATTGTGCAACCTTTGCCTCATCTCTCTCCCTGTATTAATTCTTTAAACACTTGCCATGAGTGTTGATTGCACAAAGTACTCTATGTCTCTGGAACAAGATGAGCTCGTTGACAATGCCACTGTGTGTCTCCCAGTTGGTGGAGTAACTAAGTCACTCATTGGGGCAAAAAAACCTACAACTAGCCAGCGGTAGGTTCCACCGTGATTTGAACTCAGATCGCTGGATTCACAGTCCAGAGTGCTTACCTATACACCAGGGAATCTCCAGATGCTGCCAAATGAAGAATATGCGCACTGGAAATGTGAACAGTGTTACACAGACAACAGTTGTAACAGTCTGTGGTTTTACTGAGCAGTCCTGAACACTCTGATGCTTGACTGGGGTTTCAAGGCTTATTGCATTTCACAGGGAGATATTTCAACTACTAGCCCTTATGACTCTGTTTGGGGTGAAACACAAAATAGGGAAGCACTTGAAAACGAGTGGGAAGGGTTATAAATTAGGAATTTGGGATTGTGTCTGGGATCGCACTTCATGCCCAAAATGTGTTTTTAGCATTATCTGAATGAGATCCGCAAGGATATTTACTTAAGAGTGTGTCTATCGTAAACCATTGTGCAACCTTTGCCTCATCTCTCTCCCTGTATTAGTTCTTTAAACGCTTGCCATGAGTGTTGATTGCACAAAGTACTCTATGTCTCTGGAACAAGATGAGCTCGTTGACAATGCCACTCTGTGTGTCCCAGTTGGTGGAGTAACTGAGTCACTCATTGGGGCAAAAAAACCTACAACTAGCCAGCGGTAGGTTCCACTGAGATTTGAACTCGTATCACTGGACTCAAAGTCCAGAGTGCTCACCATTACACCATGGAACCATTTCACATTGTTAGGCTACTTTTGTTGAACAGTTTCTTCCAGACGATTTGATTCATTTCATTATTGCGTGCATATTGACAACTTGGAGATTGGGTGATCATGTAGCAAACTATAAAATTGTCAATACAAGGAAGTTTGGGTACATCTAAGCACTGTGTCACTCTTATCTCTGTGTGTGATGTTCATTGCATCTATCCAGATGAACTGTAACTTGTATAACATCAAAGTCTATGAATTCATCCAGGTAAGCAGCATTGGAGAATAGGTGGTTCCCCACCTTTGACTAATGTGGGAGAATGTCTTTTCCAAGTGTCAGCTGTTGTCCATAAAATCCAACATTTGTCAGGAGTGGGATTCGAACCCACGCCTCCAGGAGAGACTTCGACTTGAACGCAGCTCCTTAGACCGCTCGGCCATCCTGACAACAGAAAGGGGGGGGTTGTTTGGTACTCCAAAGAAATCCGAAAAGACAGCGTTTAGATTATGCGTAATTATTGTGAATCAAATGTGCAAACTCGTCATAAGCCTATCTCTTTATCAGTTCATTGCTACCCTGGCCATCAGTGATTGATGCGTGAAGTATGGGATGTCTCAGGCAAAAAAGAGCTTGTTGATTAAGCCACTACACATCTGTCAGCTGGTATTGGTGTTCTTCTGCCCTTTGCTGGGAAGACATCAATTCATGGAGCTTTAACGTATGCATTCATTTTTTCAGCAAACTCCAGAAAAAGAGTTCTTAGAGTAACCAGTATCCAATTATTGCATTACATTAATTGAACCCCGTCATTTGATAGAGTACTAGAGTCATTGAATGGAGCACAACAGAAAGAACTGTTGCCAAAGTTGCCTGCATTTATTGCACATTAAATCCTGAGACCAGCAACACAGCTCAAAGGACAAGCTGGTTTTATTCGTTCTACACTATAACAGGTCCCACCGTGATTTCAATTCAATTCAATTCAATTCAATTCAACTTTATTTATATAGCGCCAATTCACAACAAAGTCATCTCAGGGCACTTTACAGAATAAAGTCAAGATTATAAAGATATATAAAGAGAACCCAACAATTCCCCCTGGAGCAAGCCATAGGCAACAGTGGAGAGGAAAAACTCCCTTTAACGGAAGAAACCTCCAGCAGAACCAGGCTCAGGGTGGACGGCCATCTGCCTCGACCGGTTGGGGTGAGTGGAAAGGGGAGAGAGAAAAGAACAGAGCAACAAAAAGCATTAACAAAACATCGGGCAGATTGGTAGGACCAGTAGCTTCACGCTGGAAGACACACAGCTTCAAAGCCGGGGGACACCTGCAGAAAGGGACAGAGAGAAGGGGACAGAGGAGGACAAAGACAACTACGGGAGAGAACACACAGAGTTAATGACATACAGTGGTGACAATTGCGGGATAAGAGGAGAGGAGAGAGGTCAAGAGGAGGAAAGGAGCTCAGTGCATTGGGGGGTGGGTCCCCCAGCAGTCTAAGCCTATGGCAGCATAACTATAACTAACTATATGCTTTATTAAAAAGGAAGGTTTTAAGCCTAGACTTAAACGTAGAGAGGGTGTCTGTTTCCCCAATGTGAACTGGGAGCTGGTTCCACAAGAGAGGAGCTTGATAGCTAAAGGCTCTACCTCCCATTCTACTTTTGGAAACTCTGGGAACCACAAGTAGGCCTGCATTCTGAGAGCGAAGTGGTCTACTGGGATGATGTGGTGCTATGAGGTCTTCTATATATGATGGAGCCTGACCATTCAGAGCTTTATATGTAAGAAGCAGGGTTTTAAATTCTATTCTACATTTAATTGGAAGCCAATGGAGAGAAGCTAGTGAAGGTGAAATATGATCTCTCTTGCTAGTTCCAGTCAGCACTCTTGCTGCAGCATTTTGGATTAATTGCAGGCTCTTTAGGGAGTTACTGGGGCATCCTGAAAGTAGGGAATTACAGTAGTCCAACCTAGAGGTAACAAATGCATGGACCAGTTTTTCGGCATCACTTTGAAACAGGATGCTCCTAATTTTGGCAATGTTCCGTAGGTGGAAGAAGGCTGTTCTAGAGATTTGTTTTATATGTGAGTTAAAGGACAGATCCTGATCAAACATAACTCCAAGGTTCCTTGCAGTAGTACTGGAGGCCAGACTTATGCCATCTAGTGTAACAATATGGTTGGACATCATATCTCTGAGATTTTTGGGCCCAAATACTATGACTTCAGTTTTGTCTGAGTTTAAAAGTAAAAAATTGTGGGACATCCAGGCCTTTATGTCTTGTAGGCATGCTTGAAGCTTTATTACCTGATTATTTTCATCTGGTTCCATAGATAAATATAGCTGGGTATCATCAGCATAACAGTGGAAATTTATGGAGTGTTTTCTAATAATGTTGCCTAAAGGAGACACATATAAAGTAAAAAGTATTGGTCCTAACACAGAGCCTTGTGGAACTCCATAGCTAACCTTTGTGTGCATGGAGGATTCATCATTAACATGAACAAATTGAAATCTATCAGATAGATAAGATTTAAACCAACCTAGTGCAGTTCCTGTAATTCCAATTTCATGTTCCAGTCTCTGTAATAAAATGTTATGATCAATGGTATCAAATGCAGCACTAAGATCTAACAGAACAAGTATAGAGATGAGTCCAGTATCTGAGGCCATGAGAAGATCGTTGGTGACTTTTACCAGTGCTGTTTCTGTACTATGATGAACTCTAAATCCTGACTGAAAGTCTTCATACAAATTATTCCTATGAAGGTGATCACATAATTGTTTTGCGACTACTTTTTCAATTATTTTAGAAATAAAGGGGAGATTAGATATTGGTCTGTAATTGGCTAAAACACCTGGGTCAAGACAGGGTTTTTTTAAGTAATGGTTTAATTACAGCTACCTTATAGGCCTGTGGTACATAGCCTGTTTCTAAAGATAGATTTATGATATCTAATATGAATGCATCTATTAAGGGTAAAACTTCCTTGAGCAGCTTAGTTGGAATAGGGTCTAGCAGACAGGTTGTTGGTTTAGATGAGTTAATAATTGAAGTTAGCTCAGAGAGATCTATGGGTAAAAAGCAGTCTAACAGGGATTGGGGCCTTATCGATGACTCTAGCACTGCTGTACATGAAGATCTATCTGTAATTTTTGGGGGGAGGATCTGGTGAATTCGTTCTCTAATAGCTACAATTTTATTCATAAAGAAGGTCATGAAGTCATTGCTGCTCAAAGTTAAGGGAAAACTAGGCTCAACAGAACTATGGCTCTTAGTCAGCCTGGCTACAGTGCTGAACAGAAACCGGGGGTTGTTCTTGTTTTCTTCTATTAATGATGAATAATATGCTGTTCTGGCATCACTGAGAGCTTTTTTGTACATTTTTAAACTATTTTTCCAGGCTAAATGAGATTCTTCTAACTTTCTGGAACGCCACTTCCTTTCTAACTTTCATGTTTCCTGTTTTAAGTTGCGTGTTTGTGAACTATACCATGGAGATCGCCTCTGCTGGTTTACTGCCTTCTTTTTTAGAGGGGCAACACTATCGAGTATTGTACGTAGTGAGGCTGCAGAATTGTCAACAAGATAATCTACTTGTGCAGGAGTAACATTAAGGAGACTACTTTCCATTGTATTAACATATGGTGAAGCAAATGATGAAGAAATAATTTCTTTAAATTTGTTGACAGCTTTTTCACTTAAGCATCTGCTATAGTGGAATTTTTCAGTTTTATAACTGCTATATAGTCTGTTATTGTAAATTCAAATGTTATTAAAAAATGGTAAGACAGAAGAGAGTTGTGAGGAAATTCCATACGTAAGGACAAGGTCTAACGTGTGACTAAAACAGTAAGTGGGTTTATTTACATTTTGGGAAAAACCAATTGAATCTAATAATGAATTAAACGCAGTGCTCAGGCAGTTACTGTCAGCATCTACATGAATGTTAAAGTCACCCACTATAATGACTTTATCTGTACTAAGCACTAAATCAGATAGAAAATCAGAAAATTCAATCAAAAACTCTGAATAAGGGACTGGAGGACGGTACACGATAACAAATAATAGTGGTTTTTGAGTTTTCCAGTTTGGGTGTGAAAGGCTAAGAGTAAGGCTTTCAAATGAGTTATAACTATGTTTAGGTCTAGGGTTTATTGATGAGCTAGAATGGAAGATTGCTGCAACTCCTCCACCTCGGCCTGTGCTTCTAGGAACATGATAATTAATATGACTTGGGGGTGTTGACTCATTTAAACTGACATATTCTTCCTGCTGCAACCAAGTTTCAGTGAGACAAAATAAATCGAATTGATGATCACTTAATAAGTCATTTACTAACAGAGATTTAGAAGAGAGAGATCTGATATTTAATAATCCACATTTAATAGTTTTGGGGTTTTGTTCTGTAAGAGGAGTAGTCTTAACTTTTATTAGGTTATTATGATTAACTCCTCTTGTTGATTTGAACTCAGATCGCTGGATTCACAGTCCAGAGTGCTTACCTATACACCAGGGAATCTCCAGATGCTGCCAAATGAAGAATGTGTGCACTGGAAATGTGAACAGTGTTACACAGACAACAGTTTTAACAGTCTGTGGTTTTACTGAGCAGTCCTGAACACTCTGATGCTTGACAGGGGTTTCAAGGCTTATTGCATTTCACAAGGAGATATTTCAACTACTAGCCCTTATGACTCTGTTTGGGGTGAAACACAAAAATAGGGAAGCACTTGAAAACGAGTGGGAAGGGTTATAAATTAGGAATTTGGGATTGTGTCTGGGATCGCACTTCATGCCCAAAATGTGTTTTTAGCATTATCTGAATGAGATCCGCAAGGATATTTACTTAAGAGTGTGTCTATCGTAAACCATTGTGCAACCTTTGCCTCATCTCTCTCCCTGTATTAGTTCTTTAAACACTTGCCATGAGTGTTGATTGCACAAAGTACTCTATGTCTCTGCAACATGATGAGCTCGTAGACAATGCCACTGTGTGTCTCCCAGTTGGTGGAGTAACTGAGTCACTCATTGGGGCAAAAAAACCTACAACTAGCCAGCGGTAGGTTCCACCGAGATTTGAACTCGGATCACTGCATTCAAAGTCCAGAGTGCTCATCATTTTTTTTTTTTTATCTTTTTATTATCAAAAATACACTTTACAAAAAGAAATTAGGTATATACAGAGATAAGTAAACAAAACATTACATCCATAGTCCTTTCAACTAAATTAAACAACTTAAATCAAGATCTATTTCTCTAATGTAAATACATATATTTATAAATATAGGGGGATAACCATAACCACACATTGTAAACATGTCATATATCTATCTATCTATATATATCTATATATACCCATATATATCTATATATCTATACATATATATACACACATATATATATACACACACATACATATACACACACACACACACATATATATACACATATATACATATACATATATATACATATACATATATACATATATACACACACACACACACACACACACACACACATATATATATATATATATATATATACATATATATATATATATACATATACATACACATATATATAAATACCCATACTTTTACACACATATACCTCTCTATATATATCCATACCTATATATATACATATTATACATACAAACATATATACAAACACACACACACATACATTATACACATATACATTCATATACACATACACATACCCATATATATATATATATATATACATATACATATACATACACACACATATACATATACATATATATATACATACATATATATATACATACATAAACACATATATATATACACACACATACATACATACAAATACACATACAAATAATAGGTCAATAAAATTCACCCAAAATCAAAGTGCAATCTACCCTCCCCATCTAACACACATAAATCATTTTTTACCCCCCATTTAATGAGAAACCCCTCATTATCAACCGAAAACAGAATACTCAAATAATGTGACACCATATTTTGAAAAATCAACACCCTCTTCATCTTTTTCCCTTCATACAATGCATAATTCCTGGCTATATACACAACATGACGAGCTACACTCAACAAGAAATTCACTAACCCCACATTTATTTTTGTATGTCCCTTCTCTAACCCAAAACACCACACCCAATCCCATGCCTCACCTTCCAAACCAGTCACCTTACACTTATTTCTTAATAAACTTTTTACCCAATTCCTGAATTTTTGTGTGACCGCTCAGCACAACAACAAGTGATTAAAATCCTCATCCTCCATCCCGCAGACCGCACATGTTCTCACATATGTGTGCTTACTGATCTGGTGTAGGACAACAGAGACAAGCACTCTCCTGTGACGCAGTCTGAAATTTGAATTGGCTATCGCAGGGGGGGAGCCATTTATCATGCATATTAGTCCAGATTGTAGAAGTGGGTCGGGTGGGGAACACATGAGACCATGAGGAGTTTGCTGTGGGCTGTTTGAATATTTTGTCAATTAGAACCTTGTACCAAAATTTTGACTGTAAATCTTTGAAATCCCTATTTTTGAGATCACAGGAGAGTGAAAAATCAATTCTGCCATCCCCCACCAGCTCACCATCTGCTTCCTGCAACTTCTCCCTCCATTCCAGTGGCATTCTCCGACAGATATCTGTACAGAAATGTAACACCTTGGCCCATCTGATGTTCACACCTGTCCTTCTTACTTTTTTAAGGACTTCCAGAGGGTTTAAGGCCCCTGTCTGGTCCAGAACATCCCCAATTTGGTGAAACACCCCATTTAAGGCACCCCGGCTAACCAGGAATCTCTCCCGGCCACCGAAACGCGGGTTACCAAAGATTGGTTGCTTAAGTACATCTGCTTTCGAAATCAATTTGCACTCTAGATGTGGCAAGACCTGAACCCACGCCTCAGCGGCCTCCTGGAAAAGTGGGTCCGCATCTGCCACAGGCCGTGCCAGCGCACTGCTGCATAAATTATACTCCCCACACGCACCCCTCCTCCTTATCTCTGCGTCCAAGTAGTCCTTCCAAATATAATCTGTCTTATCATATAGCCATTTTTTAAAAAGTTTCAGTCTTAAAGATACTAATTTGGTTTTCAAATCACAGAGATTCAAACCCCCTTTTGCGTATGGCCCAACTAGTGTCTTGTGAGCAATAGTGAAGGCCTTGCCTTTCCACAAGAAACCGCTGATAGCGCTGCACAGCCCGGACAGTACATCGCCCGGCAGGTGACAGACCTGCATGGCATAGACCAGCCCCGGCACTATTATGGAGTTTATAATGACCACTCTTCCCTTCAGCCCAAGACCTCTCATCTTCCACAGCCCAAGCCTGGACCTACACCACGCGAGCCTCTCCTCCCAGGTTTTGCGGACGCTGACCAGCGGCTGAGGACAAATATATATCCCAAGTAGCTTGACCTCAGTCTCACCCCTTTTAAAATTCAGACCCACATCCCCTAGAGCAGACCCGGGCCCACAAATAAGGCTGGATTTCTCCCTATTAACTCGGGCTCCCGCCGCCTGCTCATATGCTTCAAGGTGCTTTAGCACCTGTTGTAAACTCTCACCATCCTTAACCATAATGCTTATATCATCCGCATACTGAGCTATTTTAAACTCATTACCTTTGGGAGATGTTATCCCCTTGATAAGCAGATCGGTTATAATGGATTGTGCAAGAGGCTCTGCTACAATTGCATATAGCATAGCAGACAGCGGACATCCCTGCCTCACTGATCTCTCTAGGGGGAAAGGATCTGTTAAGAGGCCGTTACATTTCACGACACTAGTAGCCCGGCTGTACAACAACTTCACCCATTCTCGAAAAATTGGGCCGAACCCAAAAACCCCCAGACATCCAAAGAGAAACTCATGACTGACCCTGTCAAATGCCTTCTCCAAATCAACACTGAGGTATATGCCCCCTGTCATCATTAGGTTTTCAAAAGACAACTTTGTTGACAGGATGCAGTCAGCAATATCCCTCCCAGGAATACTGTAAGTCTGGGTAGGCCCAATTATCGAGCCGATCACTCCTTTGAGCCTAAAACCCAGTACCTTAGTCAGGATCTTATAGTCAGTGTTGAGCAGGCTAATTGGTCTATAGTTTGCTAGATCAGATTTTTCCCCTTT
The DNA here is from genome assembly GCF_033026475.1 of Channa argus. Lineage (NCBI taxonomy): Eukaryota > Metazoa > Chordata > Actinopteri > Anabantiformes > Channidae > Channa > Channa argus. The sequence continues at coordinate 6,120 of NW_027125250.1, read as the reverse complement.
GTTTTTATACACTAGAGTGATCACTCCCCTCAGGAAGGACTCTGCGCACCTGCCCTCCTCCTGTATGGCCAAAAAAAGTCTGCAGAGGACAGGGGCCAGCAGGTGACTGAAATGCTGATAGAATTCAGCTGAGAGACCGTCCGAACCTGGGCTCCTTGATGTATTCAGGGCTAAGATTGCCTCTTTCACTTCTTCCAACTGGATGTTTTCATCACACAAAGCCGCATCCTCGTGACTGAGGGAGCAGCTAATTTTCCCAAGTACTTGATTTAACTTTATCTGTGATATCTTTTGCCTACTAAATAAATTGGAATAGAAATCTTGCACGGTTTGTAAAATATCCACTGAATCAGTATGTGTGTTACCCTCCGAGTCCTTTATTTCAGAAATATATGTTTTGGTCTGTTTCCTCTTTTCCAAACCCAGAAAAAATGCAGTACAGCGCTCACCTTTCAACATATGCTGCGCTTTGCTGCGGATCATTGCACCCCTGCATTTTCTCTCATCCAGCTGTCTCAACTGCTCCCTCAGCACAAGATACGTCTCCAACGGATGTCCACACCCAGCCTCAACCAACTCAAGCTCCTTTTTCAGGCGGTCCCTCAGCTCATCCTCCTCTCTTTTCTCTCTTTGTCTTTTCTCTCTGCTCAATGCGATGCAGCGCTTCTTGATTTTTAACTTAGTGCGCTCCCACCACTCAATGATGTCAACCACAAACTCACTTTGATCACATAGAGCAGAGAGAAAAGACTCCATTTTTGCTCTAAAAAATCCATCCTCTAAGAGGCTTGAATTAAAGCACCACAAGCCCCCATTCCTCTGCACCCTGCCCTCCCCTAGAGCCACTCTCAGAGAGGCATGATCACTCCAAGTGCAAAACTCATATTTACAGTTATTTAAAACCGTAACCAAACCTGACGCTAGCAAGCACAAATCTATTCTAGATTGTTTCAGCCTGCCCAACACCACTTGCCTGCGCGAATACGCACGGGTACCGGGGTTCAGTACTCTCCATGCATCCATCAAGTCACACTCTTCCATCCATTCAAACACAGCCGACCTACTAGTGTCATTCTTAAATTTATTGTTGACACCCACATCTATCCTAGCCAGTGTCACATTCCAGTCCCCTATCACCACCGAGCGATCATCTGTCCATCTTTTACAGCGCCTGAAAAAAACCCTCCTCTCTCCTTCACTATTTGGCCCATATAAATTCACAATTCTATATCTCTGACTCTGTTCAATTACATCAATCACCAGTAGCCTTCCCTGATCATCCTTAGCAATTTGCACGACACTCTCAAACAATCCAGGTTTTACAAAGATTGCTACCCCTGCAGTTTTGTCTGGGGAGAGAGAATAAAACAGATCCCCTCTCCAAAAGCACTTTATGCTTTTTATTATCTCAGAGGTCCACCTGCATTCCTGGACGCACAGGATGTCACACAGCATTTTCCCGCAAAGCTGTTCAATTCTCTCAATGTTTTTAAGACCATTCAAATTTTGAGAGAGAAGCAGCATTCCCAGAAAAAAAACTAAAATCGGCCCTGTCATTTTTTGGCATATTTCTTACCTTTATTTCTATACCCTCCCTCAGTTCCACTTGGCTTACCCTGCTGTGCCCTCTTCCTGACCTGTTTTACCCATTGGACATCCATCTCTAAATCTGAGTCCACGCTAGTAGCCTGGGGAGCCAGCAGGGCTACATCAGAAGTGGGTATTCGAGTGGTGGACTCTATTTCATTTCGAGAGTGAGGCTCATTCGGCTCAGGCCGGGGTGAGCCTAGCCAGCCCCCTTCAGGGCGACTCGCCGCATCCCCGCTCCAGTCCGCCAGCACATGATCCATACTGGATCCTAGCTCATCGACACCCTCATTTCTTATGCCCTCTTGCACCAACAAGTCAGCACTCTGTGACACCACCTCATCTCCAAGCTCATTCTCACTCTCTGTCTCGCTACCCAGGGCTGGCTCCTGTGCAGGCCTGACATTACTCCTCTCATCATCAGAGATGGAGTCCCGGTTTACCACCCCTTCCCCTTCACCTGCATTATGGCAATTACATTGCTCCGCTGGGGCATGGCACGCAACACACCTGTGCGCCCAGGCATCACACTCACGTGCATAATGACCCTGTTTATTGCATTGCATGTGAAAGCATGTGAAATCTGGGCAATCTCTAACTATATGCCCAGGCTGTAAACACATCCTACACACCTTAACCTGATTATTATGAATAACTCTGAAGTATTCTGGCCCTGTGGCCGTCATAAATTTTGAGGAATATGGTAATGACTGCACAGTTTCATTAAATTTAACTTTTACATATCTTGTTCCGTCCGCCACGTCAGTCCCAGGCCACAACCGTCTTTTAATAGGAGAGATTGCTCTCACTCCCCACACATCCAGTTTTTCTAAAATGTCCTCATCCGCAATATAGGCAGGCAAATTCAAAAATGACACCACCAATTCATCGATAACTAAAGTTTTTACCATCACCACTGCTCTACCCACTTTAAATCCATCTAAGAGTCTTTTCTTTCCAGCTTCGCTCTTGACCGTCACCTCATATTTATTCGGCCCCGTCTCCCGCAATGCAACGATGCCTCCACACACATCACGCATTGCTCTCAGCAGTTCCATTGTCTTAACTTTCTCTTCTCCCACCACCTCAGCCAATACAGTCAAGTCCCTATCATACCGCATTTCTTTCCGTGTCTCTGTCGCTCCACCCGGCTCCGAACGCGTGCTTACCCGTTCTCCCTGTTGTCTCTCATCTGCCGCCAAACAGTCATTCTCCATTCTCCGTCCAGGCCGCTCCTTTGCAATCTCCATTCTTTTCTCAATCTGCTTGACACCCTTATTCAGCGACTTCCTCGTCTCCTCCGCCAGCTCCAGCTCATTCCCTCTCAACGCGCTTTCCCCATAGACGCCACTTTTCTCCGTTTCCATTCTTCTCCTTCCGCTCTTGATGGATGAAATGTGCAAACTCGTCATCAGCCTATCTCTTTATCAGTTCATTGCTACCCTTGCCATCAGTGATTGATGCGTGAAGTATGGGATGTCTCAGGCAAAAAAGAGCTTGTTGATTAAGCCACTACACATCTGTCAGCTGGTATTGGTGTTTTTCTGCCCTTTGCTGGGAAGACATCAATTCATAGAGCTTTAACATATGCATTCATTTTTTCAGCAAACTCCAGAAAAAGAGTTCTTAGAGTAACCAGTATCCAATTATTGCATTACATTAATTGAACCACAACATTTGGTAGAGTACTAGAGTCATTGAATGGAGCACAACAGAAAGAACTGTTGCCAAAGTTGCCTGCATTTATTGCACATTAAATCCTGAGACCAGCAACACAGCTCAAAGGACGAGCTGGTTTTATTCGTCCTACACTATAACAGGTCCCACCGTAATTTGAACTCAGATCGCTGGATTCACAGTCCAGAGTGCTTACCTATACACCAGGGAATCTCCAGATGCTGCCAAATGAAGAATATGCGCACTGGAAATGTGAACAGTGTTACACAGACAACAGTTGTAACAGTCTGTGGTTTTACTGAGCAGTCCTGAACACTCTGATGCTTGACTGGGGTTTCAAGGCTTATTGCATTTCACAGGGAGATATTTCAACTACTAGCCCTTATGACTCTGTTTGGGGTGAAACACAAAAATAGGGAAGCACTTGAAAACGAGTGGGAAGGGTTATAAATTAGGAATTTGGGATTGTGTCTGGGATCGCACTTCATGCCCAAAATGTGTTTTTAGCATTATCTGAATGAGATCCGCAAGGATATTTACTTAAGAGTGTGTCTATCGTAAACCATTGTGCAACCTTTGCCTCATCTCTCTCCCTGTATTAGTTCTTTAAACACTTGCCATGAGTGTTGATTGCACAAAGTACTCTATGTCTCTGGAACAAGATGAGCTCGTTGACAATACCACTGTGTGTCTCCCAGTTGGTGGAGTAACTGAGTCACTCATTGGGGCAAAAAAACCTACAACTAGCCAGCGGTAGGTTCCACCGAGATTTGAACTCGGATCACTGGATTCAATGTCCAGAGTGCTCACCATTACACCATGGAACCATTTCACATTGTTAGGCTACTTTTGTTGAGCAGTTTCTTTCAGACGATTTGATTCATTTCATTATTGTGTGCATATTGACAACTGGGAGATTGGGTGATCATGTAGCAAACTATAAAATTGTCAATACAAGGAAGTTTGGATACATCTAAGCACTGTGTCACTCTTATCTCTGTGTGTGATGTTCATTGCATCTATCCAGATGAACTGTAACTTGTATAACATCAAAGTCTATGAATTCATCCAGGTAAGCAGCATTGGAGAATAGGTGGTTCCCCACCTTTGACTAATGTGGGAGAATGTGTTTTCCAAGTGTCAGCTGTTGTCCCTAAAATCAAACATTTGTCAGAAGTGGGATTCGAACCCACGCCTCCAGGAGAGACTGCAACCTGAACACAGCGCCTTAGACCGCTCGGCCATCCTGACAACAGAAGGGGGGGTTGTTTGGTACTCCAAAGAAATCCGAAAAGACAGCGTTTAGATTATGCGTAATTATTGTGAATGAAATGTGCAAACTCGTCATCAGCCTATCTCTTTATCAGTTCATTGCTACCCTGGCCATCAGTGATTGATGTGTGAAGTATGGGATGTCTCAGGCAAAAAAGAGCTTGTTGATTAAGCCACTACACATCTATCAGCTGGTATTGGTGTTCTTTTGCCCTTTGCTGGGAAGACATCAATTCATGGAGCTTTAACATATGCATTCATTTTTTCAGCAAACTCCAGAAAAAGAGTTCTTAGAGTAACCAGTATCCAATTATTGCATTACATTAATTGAACCCCTTAATTTGATAGAGTACTAGAGTCATTGAATGGAGCACAACAGAAAGAACTGTTGCCAAAGTTGCCTGCATTTATTGCACATTAAATCCTGAGACCAGCAACACAGCTCAAAGGACAAGCTGGTTTTATTCGTTCTACACTATAACAGGTCCCACCGTGATTTGAACTCAGATCGCTGGATTCACAGTCCAGAGTGCTTACCTATACACCAGGGAATCTCCAGATGCTGCCAAATGAAGAATATGCGCACTGGAAATGTGAACAGTGTTACACAGACAACAGTTGTAACAGTCTGTGGTTTTACTGAGCAGTCCTGAACACTCTGATGCTTGACAGGGGTTTCAAGGCTTATTGCATTTCACAGGGAGATATTTCAACTACTAGACCTTATGACTCTGTTTGGTGTGAAACACAAAAATAGGGAAGCACTTGAAAACGAGGGGTAGGGTTATAAATTAGGAATTTGGGATTGTGTCTGGGATCGCACTTCATGCCCAAAATGTGTTTTTAGCATTATCTGAATGAGATCCGCAAGGATATTTACTTAAGAGTGTGTCTATCGTAAACCATTGTGCAACCTTTGCCTCATCTCTCTCCCTGTATTAGTTCTTTAAACACTTGCCATGAGTGTTGATTGCACAAAGTACTCTATGTCTCTGGAACAAGATGAGCTCGTTGACAATGCCACTGTGTGTCTCCCAGTTGGTGGAGTAACTGAGTCACTCATTGGGGCAAAAAAACCTACAACTAGCCAGCGGTAGGTTCCACCGAGATTTGAACTCGGATCACTGGATTCAAAGTCCAGAGTGCTCCCCATTACACCATGGAACCATTTCACATTGTTAGGCTACTTTTGTTGAACAGTTTCTTCCAGACGATTTGATTCATTTCATTATTGTGTGCATATTGACAACTTGGAGATTGGGTGATCATGTAGCAAACTATAAAGTTGTCAATACAAGGAAGTTTGGGTACATCTAAGCACTGTGTCACTCTTACCTCTGTGTGTGATGTTCATTGCATCTATCCAGATGAACTGTAACTTGTATAACATCAAAGTCTATGAATTCATCCAGGTAAGCAGCATTGGAGAATAGGTGGTTCCCCACCTTTAACTAATGTGGGAGAATGTGTTTTCCAAGTGTCAGCTGTTGTCCCTAAAATCCAACATTTGTCAGAAGTGGGGTTCAAACCCACGCCTCCAGGAGAGACTGCGACCTGAACGCAGCGCCTTAGACCGCTCGGCCA